>NC_036840.1:2692355-2704123 GCF_002910315.2 Salvelinus sp. IW2-2015 | reverse complement strand
TAAACCAAGGGGGTTATAAACGGATACAAAAGCCGTAGCTAAAAACCGGACCATAAGTAGAAAATGGCAAACTCGACCAACTCCCTGATTCCCATAATTGTGATCATGATTTCCCTTTAGATTCTCTCGAAGTGCTTAACATGCTTAATTTTACCACCACTCAAATGTACAGCATCATTAGTGGAATATAAAGGGCCCTGCCATCCCTCTTCCCCTCTCCAGTGGTTTGTTATTGCCCTCATCACGCCAAGTGATTTAAACTCATGGCCAAGCACCATCTCTTTTACACCTCCACTGTCCATATTGCTAAACTTTAACAATGGTTGTACAAATGCAACACACTTCTCTGTACATGAGCGGTGAGGAACATCATAAAAGGACATCTTTTTTTTTACATTGGTGTTGATGTGGTGGTGACAGAAAAAGCCTATTACAGCAATGATTTAGTTTTTGCTTAATTGATCATGGAAGAATGACAAACCACATCATAAATGGAACACGTTACAGAATATTTGTTCTTTCTAAATTGAAAATGATCTGTATTGAGTTAGTGAGTATAGATTATAGTAATCCATATTGTTTGTGATGGGAAGCCTGGTTTTGGATTTCAACCCAGAGAAAGGCTGATAACAATGGGTTTCTAAGGAGATGGTTCTATGGCTCCTGTTCAGTCATGCCTACTGCCGAGACCAGAGCTGCCTGATGAATGTGTCTCTTCCTGTCTGGGAACGACTGCTACATGCACAGGGAATCATTTTCTATTTCTTATACCTGTCTTGCTCCACTTGGCACGATTGATTGTTACTTCTCATTTAGTTTTGAGACAAAGAGACCCCAGGTTGGGCTGAAACTATTTAATCTATCCCCGCCTGCCTCAGAAATCAAGTTGCATTTGTCACATGCACCGAATAACAACAGGTATAGACGTATATACAAGGAGTAGCGGTAGCGAGTTAACGTGCAGGGGTAATTGAGGTATTATGCACATCTAGGAGGGTAAAAGTGACTATGCAATCAGGATAGATAATTAACAGACTAGCAGAAGTACATGTAGAGAGTGTGTGTGTGTGTGTGTGTGTGTGTGTGTGTGTGTGTGTGTGTGTGTGTGTGTGTGTGTGTGTGTGTGTGTGTGTGTGTGTGTGTGTGTTTTGTGTGTGTGTGTGTGTGTGTGTGGTGGTGTGTGTGTGTGTGTGGGTGGGGGGGGGGGGGGTCTGGGTAGCCATTTAAAAAAATACACATACATCGGATAGGTGATTAACTGTTCAGCAGTCTTATGGAGTGGGGTAGAATCTGTTCAGGAGCCTTTTGGTCCAAGACCTTGGCGCTCCGTTACCGCTTTCCGACTTGAGTGGCAGGAGTCTTTTTTTAGGGCCTTCCTTCTGACACTGTCTGGTATAGAGGTCGTCGTGGCAGGGAGCTCGGTCACTTGGGCCGTACGCACTACCTCTGTAACCCCTTGCGGTCAGATACCAAGCACATGCCATAACAAGCAGGGATGCAGCCTGTCAAGACGCTTCTCAATGGTGCAGCTTTAGAACATTTTGAGGATCTGAGGACCCATGACAAATCTTTTCAGCCTCCTGAGGGTAAAGAGGCATTGTCGTGTCCTCTTCACGACTGTGTTGGTGTGTTTGCTCGGTGTGGATGTTGCCTGTAATCCATGGCTTCTGGTTGGCATATGTACAACGTCGTCGTCAATGCACTTATTAATGAAGCCAGTGACGATGTGATAAATTCCTCAATGTCATTGGATGAATCCCAGAACATATTCTAGTCTGTGCAAGCGAAACAGTCCTGTAGCTTAGCATCCACTTCATGAACCACTTCCGTATTGAGCTGATACTTCCGGTTTGAGTTTTTGCTTGTAAGCAAGAATCAGGAGGATAAGGTTATGGTCAGATTTGCCAATGGAAGGCGAGGGAAGAGCTTTTTATGAGTCTTTGTGTGTGTACTAAAGGAGATCTAGAGCTTTGTATGAGTCTCTGTGTGTGGTAGTAAAGGAGATCTAGAGCTTTTGTATGAGTCTCTGTGTTTGTAACTAAAGAGATTCTAGAGCTTTGTATGAGTCTCTCTGTGTGTAGTAAAGGAAATCTAGAGCTTTGTATAGTCTCTGTGTGTGTGTAAAGGAGATCTAGAGCTTTGTATGAGTCTCTGTGTGTGTAGGTAAAGGAGATCTAGAGATTTGTATTAGTCTCTGTGTGAGTACTAAAGGAGATCTAGAGCCTTGTATGAGTCTCTGTGTGTGTAGTAAAGGAGATCTAGAGATTTGTATTAGTCTCTGTGTGTGTACTAAAGGATATCTAGAGCCTTGTATGAGTCTCTGTGTGTGTAGTAAAGGAGATCTAGAGATTTGTATTAGTCTCTGTGTGTGTAGTAAAGGAGATCTAGAGCTTTGTATGAGTCTCTGTGTGTGTAGTAAAGGAGCTCTAGAGTTTTGTATTAGTCTCTGTGTGAGTAGTAAAGGAAATCTTTACTTTTAAGAGTTTTTTCACCTCTAGTTGCACAGGTGACATGCTGGTAGAAATGAGGTAAAACTGATTTAAGTTTTCCTGCATTAAAATCACCGGCAACTAGGAGAGACGCCTCTGGGTGAGCATTTTGTGGTTTGTTTATGGCCGTATACAGCTTGTTGAGTGCCGTCTTAGTGCCAGCATCGGTTTGTGGTGGTAAATAGACAGCTACGAAAAATATAAATACTTTTCTTTTGGTAAATAGAATGGTCTACAGCTTATAATAAGGTATTCTAACTAAGTTRAGCAGAACCTCGATACTTCCTTCATTTTAAAGATTGCGAAACAGCTGTTGTTAACAAAAATACGTACACCCCCTCCCCTGAGGTTCCCTCATGCTTCCCTTCTGTTTTGCCGATGTATAGAAAAAACAGCTAGATTTATATTATACACGTACTTGTTCAGCCACGACTGAGAAACATAGGATATTAAAGTTCTTCAGGTCACGTTGATAGGATAGTCTCGAACGGAGCTCGTCCAGTTTATTCTCCAGTGACTGCACGTTTGCCAGTAGAACGGAGGGTAGAGTCGGTTTATCCACTTTCCGACGTAGTCTCATCGGGTATCCCGCACGCTGGCCTCTATAGCGCCGCCTCCTCCTCCAAGTGTCGGAGATTTGGACCTCCCCCGGGATAATCAATAAATGATGTCATTCGCCTCCGACTCATTGAAGTAGAAGACCTCATCCAAGGTTAGTGATAGCTGTTCTGATATCCAGCAGCTCTTTTCGGTCATAGGAAACGATGGCGGAAACATTATGATAATATCAGCGGGAGAGAAAAAATTGCGCAATAGCACATAAAAAGGCTGCTATTCCCTCAAGCTGCATTTTTGATGCAATCCTCAGCCCCTGTTTGTCACAAATAACCTGCACTCGTGTTTGACTGTGACTGTTGGTTGTCCCCTCCTTTATCTCTCATTCTCCGATCCAAAATTATACCTATAGTGTGGTTGCCAGGCCTGACTTGGCCCCAAATTAAATCCCATCTTCCTAACACTGATATGCACAATTTGGCACAACGGGATAGTGCCCATTCCCATTTCCTGTGAGTTGTTGTCCAAGTGACMATATGAGCGGATGCAGGACAGCATTTCTCATAACAGAACATTTGCATTTTTATGAGTCTGTTATGTGTGTCTGCCGTTTCCTATGGTAGTCGGTCAAAGAGAATGTCATCACTGAATGATACATAATCTGTAGCGAGAAACACATGTTTATGAAGCCACTGTCCTTTTGCCGACAAGTACTATTGGCAGATAGTTGTTAACCCTATCAGTCCTGAGACCCCAGCAAAAATTGGCTTTTCATTTCTGATACTTGTATTTATCTGTATGTCCAGCCCTCATATTTAGCCTCGCAATTAAGTGTTTTACCATTTTCTTTTAAGGACCACCAGGGCTACAAGCAGAATGCAATTTGACATAAACAGTTGCATTCCTAAGTTTTATTGACAAATTTCAACAACAACTAAAAATATCAGCCAAAGCAAAAACCTGATAAAAATGAATTTAGATGAATGCTGTAAGAAAATAAAGTGTTTGCTTAGTGGGAAATGACTAACTAGTCAGTGACAACTGTGTGGAGTTTGTGACAGCAACTATGTGAGCTTATTACAGTATTATAGACACTATGTCCAGGGATTTCCTATGACCTTCTATGTAGAAGAACCTCTTCTAACAACTCTTGTAAAGCTTGTGAGCATCATAAAGCAAAATAGCTTTTCATAGATAGCTTTTAATAGTTTGCAGCACAAACTATTCTGACTCTACCGACGTTTTTGTAAAAAAGACCTGGCCCCGGGCCCCTTCGGGATCCGCCCTTGTCTCACAGACACTACTCTAGCTCATCCTCTGTTAATCACACAATGGTTGGTGCAAAATAAATAGGCAAATCCAATGGCACAACCCAGAAGTCTGTAGCTCAAACACACAATGTTTAAAAGCGGTAGAAGTCTAAAATCATGCTGGGGCGACGGTGGGACTCATTGGGTTAAATTAAGTTAATTTTCAAACTTTTTAATAAGGATATGCTGTCTTTGGAGAGCATGACATACAGATCCGGTTCTGTATCAATGGACACAGTGTATTTCAGAGATTTTTATTCAAGTCAGCATGCCATTACTATCCTCACAACTATGCCGCAGAGTGTTTTTAAACTCCTGCTCTAACTAGTAATTAGGGCAGTGTCCTTGTCATGGTAAGTACACCAGAGATATTCTAGTACGGCTCTCTCACTTCCTGATTTCTTCACTGATTCTGGGCTTGTAGTCATTTCTGTTCATCTTCGCAGTCTGCAGTGAAATGGCATTGCCTTCTGCTGTGGTTGATTTTAAAAGACAGGGAGTTTTTACTTTTAAATATCCCCCCGTCTGCGTGCACGGACACACTTTTCATTGTGCACACAAGATGTTTTACCACTGCAGCGAATGTTTTATATTCTTCAGATAATAGGTTAGTCTAAGACGGGTAAGCCGCGGCAGAAACATCACTAAGCTCGGAGGGGAGCAAAGTCCAAATTGGCTCTTACGTGCAGTGTATCGTGGCAACTGTCTCAGTAAGTCGCCTCTAAGAGTTTCCAGAACATACACATAAGGTGTATTTACCAGGCTCAGACTAAATGACCTCAACAGTAACACCACGATACAGACTTTAACTTCTCYTTTGTAAATAGTCACAGACAGAGAGCGCTGCACTGCTAAGTGTCATTGTTCAAACAACTTGACTATATTGAATATGACAGACCAATCCGATCCCAATATAGCCTTATGATCCAAAGTAGCAAATACAGATACGGATCTCCTTCCATTTGTTCGTGAACAGAAAGTGAACAGAAAAACCAGAGGTACAGCAGGCGTGCACTTGGGGTATGAACACAAATTCATATTTTTATTTAATTTTTTATTTCGCAATTATTTAACCAGGTTAGTTCTCATTTACAACTGCGACCTGGACAAGATAAAGCAAAGCAGTGCGACAAAAAACAACACAGAGTTACACATAGGATAAACAAAAGTACAGTCAATAACACTATAGAAAAAATATATATACAGTGTGTGCAAATGGAGTAAGGAGGTAAGGCAATAAATAGGCCATAGTAGCGAGGTAATTAYAATTTAGCAAATTAACACTGAAGTGATAGATGTGAAGATGATGATGTGCAAGCAGAAATACTGCTGTGCAAAGGAGCAAAAAAGTAAATAAAAACAATATGGGGATGAGGTAGGTAGTTAGGTGGGCTGTTTACAGATGGGCTATGTACAGCTGCAGCGATCGGTAARCTGCTCAGATAGCTGATGCTTAAAGTTAGTGAGGGAGATATAAGTCTCCAACTCCAGCGATTTTTGCAATTCGTTCCAGTCATTGGCAGCAGAGAACTGGAAGGAAAGGCGGAAAAAGTGGGTGTTAGCTTTGGGGATGACCAGTGAGCTGAGATAAGGCGGAGCTTTACCTAGCAAAGAATTATAGATGACCTGGAGCCGGTGGGTCTAGCGACGAATATGTAGCAAGGGCCAGCCGACGAGAGCATACAGGTCGCAGTGGTGRGTGGTATATGGGGCTTTGGTTACAAAACGGATGGCACTGTGATAGACTGCATCCAGTTTGCTGAGTAGAGTGTTGAAGGCTATTTTGTAAATGACATCGCCGAAGTCGAGGATCACTAGGATAGTCAGTTTTACGAGGGTATGTTTGGCATCGTGAGTGAAGAAGGCTTTGTTGCGAAAGAGGAAGCCGATTCTAGATTTCATTTTGGATGGGAGGTGCTTAATATGAGTCTGGAAGGAGAGTTTACAGTCTAGCCAGACACCTAGATATTTGTAGTTGTCCACATATTCTAAGTCAGAACCGTCCAGAGTAGTGGTGCTAGTCGGATGGGTGGGTGCGGGCAGCGATCGGTTGAAGAGCATGCATTTAGGAAGGAGTAATTTAACGGCATTTAAGCTCATTTGGAGGTTTGTTATCACAGTGTCCAAAGAAGGGCCAGATGTATACAGAATGGTGTCATCTGCGTAGAGGTGGATCAAGGTATCACCCGCAGCAACAGCGACATCATTCATTATATACAGAGAAAAGGGTCGGCCCGAGAATTGAACCCTGTGGTACCCCCATATGACAGTCATATGAGGTGAACAGTGACAATAAACAGGCTGATGGTTGTCTATTCTTCTATTCGTCTCACTGACTGCAAGACTGTTTGTGACGACACCCATTTGTCTCTATTGTGAAAACGTTCCATTTAATTATCGATACAGTAGCTTTGGTAAATAGTGAAATGTTCCAGATATGTAGATCTTCCTGTCCTCTAGCAATCTCAAACAATAGAATAAAGATTTGAGGGCTTCTTTCCTGAGCGGTCACCATTAGCGACAGATCCATGGTTCATCTACTCGGGCAGATTTCAGTGCTTTGTCCAACCTACCATCGCTATCACTTCAATTAATTACTCTCAATTAAGATGCTATAAACCAGCCCTCAATCTAAAGAATTGCTAATAAGCTAATTTAGGGACATTGAAGAATGAAACAGAGATGGTGAATGGAAGATAATGAACCCTAAGCTTGTTGTCAGCCCTGTCTGCCGCTCGTCTCCTCACTATGTGACGGGAGGGATTCAATGATTGACATAAAATCAATCAAGACTTTAAGGTGGAACCTGGAAATATGGAAGATGGACRGACACCTCTACAAAATGGCCAACAAGACAAMAAAAGGAGCCATGAAGACAAAGATGCAGAGGTTTAGAACATACTGTTGAAAACAGCTACAAATCGAGCCCGTGTTGTCTAAAACATATACCGTAGGACGACAGCTGTAGAAAATATGATACTGTAAGGGGTGCGTACTGGCGGCAGAGAAGTCAGACGCAGGAGAGCAAAAACTGTATTTCCAACGGCGCAGTTTAATAACAAAAACCCACCGGAAAACAGAACAATCCGCATTTCCCCTGATGTGGAAATGCGATACCCTAGGAAGGAGACGGACTGCTGGAAGAACAGGCATTTCTCAGCCTTGACGTACAGGTCATGCTCCAACAGGCGACCAAGCACCCTGCGCACCAGGTACACATGCTCGGCGCGTGTAGCAGAGTATAACAAAATCTCATCAATATACACCACTACACCCTGCCCGTGCAGGTCCCTGCAAATCTCGTCTACAAAGGCTTGGAAGACTGATGGCACATTCATCAACCCGTACGGCATACTCATAGTGCCCTGAGGTGGTACTGAAAGCCGTCTTCCACTCGTCTTCCTCCCGGATACGCACCAGGTTGTAAGCGCTCCTGAGATCTAGTTTGGTGAAGAAGCGTGCCCCGTGCATTGACTCAATCGCTGTGGCTATGAGCGGTAGCGGGTAACTATACCTCACAGTGATCTGGTTCAGACCTCGATAGTCAAAACACGGGCGCAGACCTTCCTCCTTCTTCTTCACAAAAAAGAAACTCGAAGAGGCGGGTGAAGTGGAGGACCGAATGTACCCTTGACGCAGGGATTCGGAGACATATGTTTCCATAGCCTCCATCTCCGCCTGTGAGAGGGGATACACGTGACTCCTGGGAAGTGCAGCGTCTTACCAGGAGATTTATCGCACAATCGCCCCGTCGATGGGGTGGTAATTGAGTCGCCTTCTTTTTGGAGAAGCGAGAGCCAAATCTGAATATTCAGGGGGAATGCGCATGGTGGAGACCTGGTCTGGACTCTCCACCATAGTAGCACCAACGGAAACCCCTAAACACCTCCCCGAGCACTCTCGCGACCACCCCATGAGAGCCCTCTGTGGCCAAGAAACAGTGGGGTTATGACAAGCTGACCAGGGTAGGCCTAGCACCACGGGAAACGCAGGAGAGTCAATAAGGAAGAAACTAATTCTCTCCTTGTGACCCCCTTGCATCACCATGCCCAGAGGAGCGGTGACCTCCCTAATCAACCCTGACCCTAATGGTCGACAATCTAAGACGTGAACGGGGAAGGGCACAGCCACGGAAACGGGGGATCCCTAAACTATGGGCGAACGCTTTATCAATAAAATTCCCATTCGCACTTGAATAGAGCGCCTTATGCTGGGAATGCGGGGAAAACTCAGGGAAAGTGACATACACAAACATATGTGCAACAGAGGGCTCTGGGTGAGAATGGTGTCGGCTCACCTGGGGTGACGCCAGAGCGCCCTGCCTGCTGCCTGGATACCTAGAGGAACCAACCCAGCACCGACCGGCAGTGTGACCTCTGCGGCCACAGATGGTGCACGAGCTCAAACCCACTCCGGTCTCCCTGCGCCCTGCCCCTCCCAGCTCCATGGGTATCGGAGAGGGGGTGCGTGGGGATGGAACCAACAGACCCCGATCTGAACGCGGGTAGCCAGCAGGTTGTCCAGCCGGTCTGTAAGGGGTGCGTACTGGCGGCAGAGAAGTCAGACGCAGGAGAGCAAAAACTGTGTTTCCAACGGCGCAGTTTAATAACAAAAACCCAACGGAAACCAGAACAATAAATAAATGGGTACAAAACCCGACGCACACCAGACATAACGTGCACAAGCACTTACAATAAACAATACCGGACAAGGACATGTGGGGAACAGAGGGTTAAATACACAACATATAATTGATGGAATTGAAACCAGGTGTGAGGGAAGACAAGACAAAACCAATGGAAAATCAAAGGTGGATCGGCGATGGCTAGAAGGCCGGTGACATCGACCGCCGAACGCCGCCCGAACTAGGAGAGGGACCGACTTCGGCGGGAAGTCGTGACAGATACGAATATTTACAGCATTATGTACTGTAAACACACTATACATTATAGGCATGTCTTATTGCTGAAGCTTAGAGCATGTTAATGGGGCCATGGGCCCTGGGTGGGAAACCAGACAAAGAACACAAAGGCCAACAACTGATCCTTACACAGCTCAGACAAACATAGCGCAAACATAGTGCAAAGAGTGGCTACCAGGTCACCTGACTGACACCAAAATACACCTATTATGGGCTGATGTGATCTCCCGGGTGGCGCAGTGGTCTAGGGCACTGCATCACAGTGCTAGCTGCGCCACTGCCCACCAGAGTCTCTGGGTTCGCGCCCAGGCTGGGCTGGGTTCGCGCCCAGGCTCTGTCGCAGCCGGCCGCAACCGGAGAGATCCGTGGGGCGACGCACAATTGGCATAGCGTCGTCCGGGTTAGGGAGGGGTTTGGCCGGTAGGGAGGGTTTGGCCGTAGGGATATCCTTGTCTCAGTATGTAAAAATGTAATAAAATGTATGCACTCTACTGTAAGTCGCTCTGGATAAGAGCGTCTGCTCTTGGCCGGTAGGGATATCCTTGTCTCAGTATGTAAAAAAAATGTAATAAAATGTATGCACCTCTACTGTAAGTCGCTCTGATAAGAGCGTCTGCTAAATGACTAAAATGTAAATGTAAAATGATGCTAACAAAAACGTTACATACACTCATTACTGTCACCCACTAGTCAAAATCTGAGTGAGAACCATTAGGAATGCTGGAACTAAAGAACATTGCACCTATTTTCTGAAGAAAGCAATGTTCGTCCATGTTGCAACAGCAATACGTTCATGCTAATATGTGTTGTAATTGCATGATAGTCAGCCCCATTTGTCAACAAGCGCTGTTCAGCAGAGTGCTTATTAGCTGGCGGGAGACTTCGAGAAATGTGATTGGTCATGCTTCAAGCAGCAAGAGCTGTATAACCAATGGAATTGGGTGAATAATTTCAACATCTCATCCCCTTCGCTTTATGTGATGTTTTGCACCTAACTATATTATATTACATGTTTGATTTGGTTATAAACCAAAACAAATTCCTTCCTTTTCACTGTGGGTAAAACCAATGAGTAACCTAACAGAACAAATTGTGTCAGATGCTTGTCCCTGGCTTCCATGTAAATGTCTTCACCTGCCTCTTCATTGGCCAGCAGCTACCTCCCTGCATACCACTGCTGGCTGCTTCTGAAGCTAAGCAGGGTTGGTCTGGTCAGTCCCTGGATGGAGACCAGGTGCTGCTGGAATGGTGTTGGAGCCAGTAGCAGGCACTCTTTCCTCTGGTCTAAACAAAGATCCCAATGCCCCAGGGCAGTGATTGGGGACACTGCTCTGTGTAGGGTGCCGTCTTTCGGATGGGACGTTAAACGGGTGTCCTGACTCTCTGAGGTCATTAAAGATCCCATGGCACTTATCGTAAGAGTAGTGGTGTTAACCCCGGTGTCCTGGCTAAATTCCCAATCTGGCCCTCAACCATCACGGTCACCTAATAATCCCAGTTTACAATTGGCTCATTCATCCCCCTCCTCTCCCCTGTAACTATTCCCCAGGTCGTTGCTGCAAATGAGAACGTGTTCTCAGTCAACTTACCTGGTAAAATAACGGTAAAATAAAAAAAAATAAAATTGATTTGTGCATATTTTGTGAGATGTAGCATTTCACTCTCTCTCTCTCTTTCTCCCTTCACACCTCTCGTCGCCAAGGTCCCAGGTGGATTCAGAGCAGCCCAATTTGTCATTGACTTGTCAGGCCTGAATAAGACAAACTGCTCCATGCTCATTTATCTGTTATAACACCATACCCTGAGGATTCTGGGTCAGGGGCTCACTGAGGGGATACGTACGTTACAATGTATTGCTGATGTTAGAGGTTCATGTAAAAAGATATGATAGTACCATAATATCATGTGTATTCTCTAGATGTACTGCCCAACAATATTGTAGTGCTCTTCATGTAATGGCTTTCGTCGGTAGAAGGAGAGGAGGACCAAAGCGCAGCGTGGTATGTATCCATATTTATTAGAATACTTCTTCAATACAAACAAAACAATAAACAGACGAAAACCAACGAAGCTACAGTCCTGAACTAGAGAACATAGAACACATGAACGCACGAACAGGAACAATCACCACAAACAACAGTGAAAACAGGCTACCTTAATATGGTTCCCAATCAGAGACAACGTAAAACACCTGCCTCTGATTGAGAACCATATCAGGCCAAATGACAACCTAAACATAGAAACAATAACATAGACTACACCCACCCAGCTCACGTCCTGACCAACTAAACAAAGACTAAACAAAGGAAATAAGGTCAGGAACGGTGACATAAACCCCCCCCCCCCCCAAGTGCGGACTCTGGCCGCAAAACCTGAACCTATAGGGAGGGTCTGGGTGGGCATCTGTCCACGGTGGGGCTCTGGCGCTGGACGTGCCCCCACCCCACCATAGCTAATCCCCGCTTCCTGGCCTCCTCGGAATGGCGACCCTCC
>NC_036840.1:2658725-2691505 GCF_002910315.2 Salvelinus sp. IW2-2015 | reverse complement strand
GTGGAGGCGGCGCTGGGCAGACGGGCAGCGCAGGCGGCAGCTCAGACGGCGCTGGGCAGACGGGCAGCGCAGGCGACGCTGGGCAGACGGGCAGCGCAGGCGACGCTGGGCAGACAGGCAGCGCAGGCGGCGCTGGAGAGACGGCAGACTCTGGCATGCTGAGGCGCACAGTAGGCCTGGTGCGTGGTGCCGGAACTGGTGGTACCGGGCTAAGGACACGCACCTCAAGGCTAGTGCGGGGAGCAGCAACAGGGTGTACAGGGCTCTGGAGACGCACAGGAGGCTTAGTGCGTGGTGCCGGAACTGGTGGTACCGGGCTGGAGACACACACCACAGGGCGAGTGCGTGGAGGAGGAACAGGGCTCTGGAGACGCACTGGAAGCCTGGTGCGTGGTGCTGGCACTGGTGGTACTGGGCTGGGGAGAGGAGAGGAGGTGGCACCGGATAGACCGGACTGTGAAGGCGTACTGGAGCTCTTGAGCACCGAGCCTGCCCAACCTTACCTGGTTGAATGCTCCCCGTAGCCAGGCCAGTGCGGGGAGGTGGAATAACCCGCACTGGGCTGTGCTGGCGAACCAGGGACACCATGCGTAAGGCTGGTGCCATGTACACCGGCCCGAGGAGACGCACTGGAGACCAGATGCGTTGAGCCGGCTTCATGGCACCTGGCTCGATGCCCACTCTAGCCCGGCCGATACGAGGAGCTGGGATGTACCGCACCGGGCTATGCACACATACAGGAGACACCGTGCGCTCTTCCGCATAACACGGTATCTGCCCGTACTCTCGCTCTCCACGGTAAGCCCGGGAAGTTGGCGCAGGTCTCCTACCTGACTTTGCCACACTCCCCTTTATCCCCCCCAGAAATGTTTTGGGCTGTCTCTCGGGCTTTCTACCGCGTCGCCGTGCTGCCTCCATTCGCCGGTATCCCTCCGCACATTGCTCCATAGAATCCCAGGCGGGCTCCGGCACTCTCCCTGGGTCGACCGACCACCTGTCTATCTCTTCCCAAGTTGTAACACAGTCCAGATCATGCTGCCGAGCTCGCTCCTCATAACGCCGCCTCTCTGCTTTTGCTGCCTCCAGCTCTGCCTTGGGGCGGCGATATTCCCCTGGCTCTGCCCAGGGTCCTTTGCCGTCTAACTCGTCCTCCCATGTCCATTCTTCCATAAAGCGCTGTTGCTGCTGCTGCCGCTGTCCGTTACCACGCTGCTTGGTCCTTTTGTGATGGGTGATTCTGTAATGGCTTTCGTCGGTAGAAGGAGAGGAGGACCAAAGCGCAGCGTGGTATGTATCCATATTTATTAGAATACTTCTTCAATACAAACAAAACAATAAACAGACGAAAACCAACGAAGCTACAGTCCTGAACTAGAGAACATAGAACACATGAACGCACGAACAGGAACAATCACCCACAAACAAACAGTGAAAACAGGCTACCTTAATATGGTTCCCAATCAGAGACAACGTAAAACACCTGCCTCTGATTGAGAACCATATCAGGCCAAATGACAACCTAAACATAGAAACACATAACATAGACTACACCCACCCAGCTCACGTCCTGACCAACTTAACAAAGACTAAACAAAGGAAATAAGGTCAGGAACATGACACTTCAGCCCTGCCCCCGATGGGCCACAGTATGTGTATGGTTATCACATCTACTTTAGCTGATCAAGGTCCAGATGATCTGTTGAAAAGTAGAAATAGGTGTTTTGGCACTAGGTTGGGTCAAATGGCTGCATACATCGCAGCCCTCCAGGATATGTATTGATACTGGAGCAGGGAAAAGGGAAAACATATGTTACTATCCTTCCCCAAAGGGATACGGGACTGTGACTCTGTCTGAACAGCCCAAGGGCATGGTGTCCAGCGGAAGAGAAAATGACAACATATTCCATATTTCCAGTGACATTCTTGAAACCTTGCTAGAATGTTGCATACAGCATTAGTTGAGATGAATCACATTTAGGCCATTATTACTGTAGTTTTTAACTGGTCAATGTGAGACTACAAAGACACATTCATTAAGTTGTATTTAATTGTGATGAATGATAAGAAGGCCCAAAGAGTTCCACCTGACATGTAAGTTACACTGCTGTTAAGAAATTGAACTGATCTGTATTGCCTCTCATCTCCTTGAGAGAGCATTGCTTTGGGGTCTGCTGTAAGTGCAACTCCCTCCATTCTCTCTGGGGGAATTTATTGACGGCTACAGATACAGGATCTTACAGTTTTTTTTTACAATCGCTAAGATCCATTTCTCAATACGTAGGTCACTTTTTCAAAACTCTTCACACAGTTCTCCTAACCAACTTTCAGTKTGGCACAGCAGTTCGTTTCACATCCAAAATGCACTAAAACTACCAAAACACTTCATACACGTCTCAAATCAACTCATTCTTCCATAACACTAGCAAAGGTTGTCACCCAACACGCACACTTTGTCACTCATAAAACAATGACCTAAAAAACACTAACAACCGGTAGCATTACACAATGTTTTCTTTTGTAAAATGTCTTCACAAAACAAGAATGACACCACTCTACTGTTTAGTCATCCAGCATTCATTGCGGCAGGTAGCCTAGTGGTTAGAGTGTAGGGGCGGCAGGTAGCCTAGTGGTTAGAGTGTAGGGGCGGCAGGTAGCCTAGTGGTTAGAGTGTAGGGGCGGCAGGTAGCCTAGTGGNTAGAGTGTAGGGGCGGCAGGTAGCCTAGTGGTTAGAGTGTAGGGGCGGTAGGTAGCCTAGTGGTTAGAGTGTAGGGGCGGCAGGTAGCCTAGTGGTTAGAGTGTAGGGGCGGCAGGTAGCCTAATGGTTAGAGTGTTGGACCAGTAACTGAAAGGTTGCTAGATCGAATCCCTGAGCTGTCAAGGTAAAAATCTGTCGTTCTGCCCCTGAACAAGGCAGTTAACCCACTGTTCCTAGGCCGTCATTGTAAATAAGAATTTGTTCTAGTTGTCTAGTTAAATAAATAAAATATATATAACATTTAAAAACTTGAAAAATTGTGTCTAGGAGGGACATTTGATCATGTGGATGGTGGTCATAAACCTTCCACCTCCATGAGGAAAATAATTCCTCTATGGGGTTAAGGAGTGGAGAGTAAGGTGGAAGGAAATGTGACACCATCCTGGGATGGGCTGCAAACCACTCTGTGACTGCATGGGAGTGGTGAAATGCACACTGTCCCATACAATTTCAAACGTTGGCCGATTTCGCCTCAYTGCAACYCTTTCCTCACCTGGCACAACCCTTCCATAGAGGTCACCCAGGAATGAAATGAGACGCTCGGTGTTGTATGGCCCAATTAGTGGTKTGTGTAACMGCAATCCATCAGAGGATATTGCTGCACACATTGTGATGTTGGCMYCMCTCTGGCCCGGGAYATCCACTGTGKCTCTTTTYCCAATCACATTCCTTCCTCGCCGCTGTGTTTTGGCCAAGTTAAAACCAGCCTCATCCACAAAGATGAATATGTAGGATGTTTGCCTGGCTTCAATCTCCATGACTCTCTAAAATGAATCCACAAGGCAACATAAGTGTTAGCCTATTACGGTAGCTTACATTATAACTAAAAACATGCCATTGTGTTCTCAAAGGAAAGAGTCTACAACTGTTTCAGGAATCTAGAAATAGTTGTTATGCTTACATTGTGAATATTTCCAAATGTAATGTTGTCTGCCAACACTCTGTCCTGAATCTCTGTGAGTTTTATGCCATAGTGTCTGATGACCATATCAACGATTGCAGTTTTCTGAACAGCAGTGAAAATCCTACCTCTCCTGCCTGTGGGAGGCAACCGTTGGGTCCTAAGCAGAAATACAAAAGCAATTACACACAAGTGGGTTTGGAGGCTTTGCTCAATTTACTTCTGTAATGTGCAGTTCAGTCAGATGCCCTTGCAGAATGCACATCTTACCTGTTGTTTTGCCGGAAATTTCTCACAATAAATGCCACTGTTGAGAGTTCCAGATTTGGCTGCACTCTCAGACCAGCCTCTCTCATTGATAGACCATAATTTATTACATTATAAATCATAGTAGCCCTAATCTCATCTGAGACTACAGCTCTTGATCTTCCTCTCAGTCTTCTTCCACCATGCGTACGTACTCCTCTCCCTCTCCCAGCCACTCTTCTTCCTCTTTCAGCCACTTCTCCAGCTCTGGCTGGGTCCATGTTTACATTACAGTACAGCATTATTCCTAAGATGTCCCCTTCTGTATAGATGGTAATGTAACTGAAAGCCTAACACCTGGGTGTTCAGCTACAATGGGAATCAGCTGTGGTTGGTCTAATTGTTTAGATAGTATTTCATTTTTTAGATTTGGAATATATTTCAACACGGTATTACTGTAGAAATGTAGCAAATTGCTGTCTTATTCAATGTTGTGTTATGTTAGGTTTTGAACTTAAGTTTAACATTTTTTAAAAGAGTATGTAAACATGTGCAAATTGTCCTGTTGGTACATAGAGTTTTTGTGGTGGTTGTGTCTGAGTGAGAAAATAATTCATGACATTTGAAAGATGTAGTCATTGAATGCATTTTGTGCCAAAGCAATGAAAAATTATCCACAGTTTATCCCACATAGACTGCTGTTGTGCTCACTGTGTGAAGAGTTTAGGAAAAGTGACCTAAGTATTGAGAAATGGGTCCTAGCGATTGTAAAAAAAAACTGTAACTTGATCACTCTTTTGTTGCTGACAATTTTCCTGCACCCCAATGCAGATGAGCTTCCTGATTTAAATAAATTAGCTGAAAACCCACACTAACATAYGGTTATATTAACAGTATTGCACTTTTCATGTAWCCTACTTTTGGCCAGCTAATAGCCTAACCACCAATCAAGCAACATTATAGACAAAAAATTACAATAGTGTTGCTGCAGGATTATTTGGCTATCACAATATAGGTCAAATTAAGATCCTCTGAGCCCCAGGATTAATGAGTGTCCAGTAACTCCAACACACTGTGTCAACCAGGGGAGCACTTGGACATGAGTAYTTGAAGAGGGCCATATTGATATCCTGATGTCAATCATGACACGGCTGCAGACAGGGCTCTAGGGTTCCATTGGGACGCCCCACTATACTCCACCTCCCAAAGGCCTGCTCTTGGGAAAGAAGAGCATTACGGGGTTATTACACCGGACTGGATTGATGGAAGAAAGTTTTCACTCACATGATCCTCTGTATTTCACAACACCGTGCTTGAGAACGTACAGTATGGCTCTGAATACATACATAGTGGAAGAATAGCCCCTTATTTAATATTTTGGTTCACGTGCGTGTCTTTAACACATCTTAATTTGATGAAAGACAGTCCATTAACAGAAGATACTCTCTCCATCTTACCCTCTAATTGAGGCCAACCTTTCAGCTGTCTCTAGTGTGCCACTTCAATATGCTGTTCTTGATCATTCCCTCCTCTTTTAATCCACCTGTTGAGGTGACACTCTTTACATACGCGTGTAAGACACTGTTGTGTGGAGGGAGCATGCATCTGAGTATGTGTGGGGGGTGTTTGTGTGTGTGTGTGTGTGTGTGTGTGTGTGTGTGTGTGTGTGTGTGTGTGTGTGTGTGTGTGTGTGTGTGTGTGTGTGTGTGTGTGTGTGTGTGTGTGTGTGTGTGTGTGTGTGTGTGTGTGTGTGTGTGTGTGTGTGTGTGTGTGTGTGTGCGTGCCGTGCGTGCAGTATGCATCAGACTGTTGTCTTATGTTTCCTGGTTCTTGTCAGACTTGACTAATAACACATCTCCCATTAACAAGAGCATTAACAGCAGCTTTTTGTTTGTCTTCCTAATTCACGGTGTTGGGAGAAGCTTAGTGCTGACAGTTGTATTTATGATGAAAATATAAACTGTCACTTCACATCTCCAGAAAAAAGCTGACCTCCATGGCTTTATYCGGTTCATGTTTCTTTTCCTCACAGACCCCCCTCTACTTCACATTATGTAAAGTAKATTATATGCAGGCATTCCATCCACTTACCGCTAGCCAATTTAACAAACGCTACTTTGCTACACGGTAAGACAGCATTCTTATTTAATGCAGGAGTATATTTTGCAAAAGCCAAAACACCATTACAGTCCACTGTCTTAATTGACAGCTACAGTTAGAACTGCTTCTATCCATACAGTGTCTACTARCCCCTTTCCCAATTTGGCAACTAGCAATAGTCTAACAATAATGGCTTAAAAACTGAAAATTGCTTTTCTTGGAGTAATGGCTTTGTCAAGTTGAAGAGAAAGGAGAGCTGGAAAGAGGCAGTTTTGGGGCAGGTGGGTCTGTTCATGACACTGGGCTGCTTTTCAAATTYCCTCTCTGTCTGTCAATCTTTTACAGGACTTTAAGACAGTCAATGTCTACATTGTAAGTCGCTTGCATTAAAATGTCTCCATAGTGTTGTSATATAGTATACTCCTATATACAATGTTCTCTATCATATMTAACACAGCTGATATGGAGGTGTTGTGTGTTGGGAGGAGCACACAGCAGGATTTAGAGAGGCTTCCCCAGTAGATGTCAGTAGAACATTCCAAGCCCAAATGTTTCAACTCCACCGTTTGCTTTGGAATGACCCCCAGAATAACCAATGCCAAGCCTTGTGAAAGGAAGTGAATGGGAATAATAATGAACAATATCATGAGGGAAACAAACAGACAAACACACTGAGAGCTTGCGAACGATAACATCCCTCTTATACAAGATCTAATTGTAGAAAATAATTATTTCCAGACGTCGCTTAGATCATTGTCTCATAATAAAAAGATCCCAYCAGCTTCACAATGAATTTGAACAACAAGAGAAGTACTGTACATCTCAAGAGGCCAGAAGAGGCCATTACAAACAATCCTTTGCACCGTGCCTTGTGCTGAAACAACAGCCAGTAAGAATTTAGAGGTTGAGAGGGCGGGATATAGGAGATGACAGTGTAAAGTGTAAAGTACATGCATGTGTCTGTGTGATGGGCTGTACATGTAAACAAAGGCCGGCTGCTGCTCGGTAACCGAGGTGCATGAGCAGTCAGGGTCGTCATGCACCCCAAAATTATGAGGTGGCACAAAGTACAGTGCCTTGGGAAAGTATTCAGGCCCCTTCCCTTTTTCCACATTTTGTTACTTTACAGACTTATTCTAAAATGTATTAAATATTTTTTTCTCTAATCAATCTACACACAATACCCCATAATGACAAAGCGAAAAGAGGTTTTTAGAAATGTTTGAAAATGTATTACAAATAAAAAACAGAAATACCTTATTTACATAAGTATTCAGACCCTTTGCTATGAGACTCGAAATTGAGCTCAGGTGCATCCTGTTTCCATTGATCATCCTTGAGATGTTTCTACAACTTGATTGGAGTCCACCTGTGGTAAATTCAATTGATTGGACATGATTTGGAAGGGCATACAGTACACCTGTCTATATAAGGTCCCACAGTTGACAGTGCATGTCATGAAGTCGAATAAATTGTCCGTTGAACTCCAAGACAGGATTGTGTCGAGGTACAGATCTGGAGAAGGGTACCAAAAGGGCCTTAGTCTGGGAGGTGACCAAGAAYCCGATGGTCACTCTGACAGAGCTCTAGAGTTCCTTTGTGGAAATGGGAGAACCTTCCAGAAGGGCAACCATCTCTGCAGCACTCCACCAATCAGTCCTTTATGGTGGAGCAGCCAGACGGAAGCCACTCCTCAGTAAAAGGCACATGACAGCCCGCTTGGAGTTTCCAAAAGGCACCTAAAGACTCACAGACCATGAGAAACAAGATTCTCTGGTCTGATGAAACCTAAATGTTATTATTTTGCCTGAAATCCAAGCGTCACGTCTGGAGKAAACCTGGSACCATCCCTACAGTGAAGCATGGTGGTGGTAGCATCATRCTGTGGAGATGTTTTTCAGCGGCAGGGACTGGGAGAATAGTCAGGATCGAGGGAAAGATGAATGGAGCAAAGTACAGAGAGATCATTGAAGAAAACCTGCTCGAGAGTATTCACGACCTCAGACTGTGATGAAGGTTCACCTTCCAACAGGACAACGACCATAAGCACACAGCCAAGACAACTCAGGAGTTGCTTCRGGACAAGTCTCTTAATGTCCTTGAGTGGCCCAGCCAGAGCCTGGACTTGAACCGATCTAACATCTCTGGAGAGACCTGAAAATATCTGTGCAGCAACGCTCCCCATCCAACCTGACAGAGCTTGAGAGGATCTGCAAAGAAGAATGTGATAAACTCCCCAAATAAAGGTGTGCTAAGCTTGTAGCATCATACCCAAAGGTACTGAGTAAAGGCTCTGAATACTTCTAAGAAGTATTTGCTTTGTCATTATGGGGTATTATGTGAAGATTGATGAGGGGAGAATAAAAAATAAAAAAACATTTTAGAAAAGGCTGTAACATAACAAAATGTGGAACAATTCAAGGGGTCTGAATACACTCCGAATGCACTGTACATGAGGGTGGCTGGGTGCTGGTTGGGGCATTTTGCATTTTTCAAGCACCTGAAACAGCCTTTTCCTGCAATCTAGACCCATAATCATTATGTTTAATTATATGTCAAAATGTGTCTATTTTTCTGCATGTCTAAACATACCTCTTGAGCTTTCTGTATCCTCCTGACTGGTGGTTCTTTTGTTAAAGAAACTAAATATGCTTCTCTGCATCTCTGCTAAAATCTGGGTAAAGATTGAAATGAATGTGAGTCTTATTCAGTACATTTAGTAWTTGCTTGCTTTTCTAAAGTGTACCAACCTTGTCAGAAATCATGCCAGCTAAGATAGTTAGACAAGCTAGCTAATCTAACTTGATTGATAGCCTGTATGCCATCAAAATTGCTTGGTGACTAGTAAGTAGTATTACAAAGAAACAACAACAATAAATACAAAATGAAACGACAAATCTGAGGACGCCCATGTGCTCCCTATGATCTTGACGCCTCTGTGCGCAGTCAATGCTGTGCTCATAGAGCATGAGGAGGCATTGTTCTGGGGTAGGTTAAGTCGTTTTAACCAGCGGCTAAACAAATCTCATATCACTGAGAGTGGTGTGCAGTTCAGCACGTACGGTCAAATGGCTAAACTCCTTTTAATCCTCCTCTGCATAGGTGTGTTTTGAAGACGATCAGCCAGCAGCTTTACCTTCTTCTTGACTTTCTCCCCCAGTTTTCTTGCTCACGCGTCGTGTGCGCTCTCCATGGTGCTGAAAGGCATCCACGTAATCCGCTCAAACAAACAGCCTTGGCTACCCAGACGACATTTCACAAGTAATGCAAATCAATTTTAGGCACATTCAGCGCACAAACAATGCAACCATGAATGGACATATATCATTTGTGTAGTATATAATATAATTATCACGCAGTTTGCAACTCTGCATACAATCAGTGCATAACATCACCGTCGGTTTTGTTCGTCAAAAAGCAAGACAGGTACGCAGTGGATTTCACCAGCAACAAATATTCTATGAAATTCTGCACTGTGCACCGCCCCCCTCTAACTCTCCAACTCTCTCTCTCTCTCTGTCTCTCACATACGCTCTCTCCTCCCTCGCCACTTTCTCCAGCCAAGAAGCTAGCTTTGCCTCCCCAGCTTTACTCTACAAGCATGTCCTCAGACGTGCAGCCGTGTGATGAAGCGAACCAACTAACTTCCAGAGAGCACCGGATGAAGGAAACCCGCTGCACGAGTAGCAGAAAAGCCTGAGAGCAGGTAATTAACTCAACAACATATGTCCCGCAAATCTTAAGGATGTTTGGTTAGAGAATGGAGAGAMATGCGCACGATAAAAATTCGCTCAGTCAGTGTACCGGCGCATAACATTCATGTGTAATGTAATCGTGCAATCTTTATAGTAGTCTGTACCTTTGGAAGTGTTTATATCAATTTACTTGGGATACATGTATAATGTATCAACATCAKTCGTGGCAGGATACTGACAGAACTTTGTGCGCAACAAGCAAGGTTCGACTTGACCTATGGTATATGAGGGTCTTTCTTGGGCATTCACTACATTATACTGAATCAACCGATGCTATACAATACACAATGTCGTATAGGAGTCATATTTCCTATCGGAGGATGTAATAMACGTGTTTATCAGTGACATGGGAGTGGAGATGGTTTGCGCTTTAGATATAGTCATCTGCATATTGTGCCATGCCATGATGCGGAATGGAATTGTCACATTGCGCAATGAAATTCAGCTTAGCAAGTAAATAAATTATCATAGTGCTATGGATTGCTTTCTATTACCTGCTGTTGTCGTCAATATTGGAAAGATTCTCTTTTATTTTGGAAAAGTAAAAAGTATTTTATTCTCATATGATCCATATCTTCTTTTCAGTGGATTGTTTCTGCATCCAACAAAAAATGAAACGATATATACAAGGGTATACAATGTTACGATAATAAATCTTTAATTCGTTGTCTTAATAATTACAATGATCATACAAGGAATATTATATTTTCCACCATTTGCATGTCTGTTGCCGATCCATCCATGGAACGATTCCTTTCTCTATAGGAATGGTATTGCGCATCCCCGTGCCAGGCACCTCTCCAGGAAGACAGCAAGCATTTCGTGAGAGTTGGCTAATTGTTTTTCAAAGCAAGTTCAACAGTATCGAATTTCCCGCTTGGGCTAGTACAACTATATTGTGTTAAGATGTTATTCTATTGTGCAACACAAAGAGGGTATACCATTTAAATTGCCATTGATTTGTGTTTTGTATATGTTAATGTGTTTATATATTTACAATAAAAATATAAAATAATCGTAGTCATTTTGCAGTGAAGTATGAAGCATCCGGAAGTTGACGCATGATTTTGACTCGATGTCCTTGATTTGGAGACCTTCATACCTCGTGTGCAAATACGATTCTGTCCATACAGAATGGTATTGCTGTGTCCCCTACCCCACAAAGGAAGACAGGGAATAGTTTGTCGATTTCGTCGTCAGCTACCATTAATTTATGCATCCCACCATCATAACGATAAATGGACAGCACGCTGCATGAACATACGTGCTGGAATATGTTAAAGAGAGGATCTTCAATTATTTCACCCAATGCGCAATGAGTTTACTCGTGGTTGTTTTGCAGTGGTGGTGAGAGAAGGGTTACGATTTAGTGACAAACAACAGGGTTTGTTCGACTGTGATGAAGCTGCATGTCTCACTGAATGTGCGCGTAAAAGCGCGCTTGGCACTGCGTGAGCAACCCCGAAGGATGCGTTTGGAATATGGCTGGTGTATGTTGACACAGATTAGCAGATTGTATGATTGTATAACTGACAGCATTAACAGGATTGAAATCAGTGAGTGACTCCAGATTTCTCAACAGATCAGATAAGGGGGCTTGCCTCATTATCTAGGTTGCATGACGTGTTCCCGAAATTGCGTCAAAGTGTTCCCGAAACTTGCGTCAAGTTTTGAAATGAGCCACTGCTTTTGTGTTTTGAGGTCGCTGGAAGCTGGTGCAATTCCTCACGATACCGTCACAGTCGTGTCAAGCTTTTTGAGGTTGGAAAATAAGAATGTGCTTTGCATCGATTACCATCTCCATGTGATGTATGGGTCCCTGTGATCTCCAATAAAAAAACTCTGGTCACGCAGCGGGAGAATAAATGTGCCTGGCTATTCATAAATAGCCCCATAGACACACATAAGGATATGCATTTATCAGATCAGGTTAAAGACAGACTGTCTCGACTGTCCCATCTGTAACCTGTGAAATATGATTGTTTTTGATCGAGTTGATAGGTGATGAGAAAAAAACATTCTTTATTTTATAGGTGAAGAATCTGTGCTGCATTACTTATTGGTCTCCCAAGTCTAAATGACGTTGGCCATTTAACAGATTGGAGAGGGGGTGAACCCTTTGAAGACGGATGCAAATGTACCTCTTGCTAATGTGTCTGGTGTGTTTGATTAATTAGTGCACTTGATGCATTTGAGGTCCAGGTGCAGGTTGAAAAACGTGGTCATCATTTATAACAAAAAGGCATGGACTCTGCACTCTCTCTTTTACTTGCGTAAGTGCGCTGGTAATTATTAGGAACAATGTTACCCTGAATTCATTGTTGAAATTAATTGGTTTTGTGAGATAAAGACTGGGCAGACAACACTAGACCAATTGAATACTGAATAATTGTTGGTAGTGGTTTGGTTCTTGCAAAGTGTATTTGGTTCTGGTACAGCTTGGCTGATAGGGTGCATTCTGGTGCTCACAATTAAGAGCCTTTAACAGAATGGTTATTTGCATTGCCTTTGCGCAATATTCGCAAAATAACATGCACGAGTAACCTAAAGTCAGCAAAAAAAGAAACGTCCCTTTTTCAGGACCCTGTCTTTCAAAGATAATTCGTAAAAATCCAAATAACTTCACAGATCTTCATTGTAAAGGGTTTAAACACTGTTTTACATGCTTGTTCAATGCCCCATAAACAATGAATGAACATGCACCTGTGGAACGGTCGTTAAGACACTAAACTTAGGACACTAAAGAGGGCTTTCTACTGACTCTGAAAAACACCAAAAGAAAGATGCCCAGGGTCCCTGCTCATCTGCGTGAACGTGCCTTAGGCATGCTGCAAGGAGGAATGAGGACTGCAGATGTGGCCAGGGCAATAAATTGCAATGTCTGTACTGTGAGACGCCTAAGACAGCGTCACAGGGAGACAGGATGGACAGCTGATTGTCCACGCAGTGGCAGACCACGTGTAACAACACTTGCACAGGATCGTACATCTGAACATCACACCTGCGGGACAGGTACAGGATGGCAACAACAACTGCCCGAGTTACACCAGGAACGCACAATCCCTCCATCAGTGCTCAAACTGTCTGCAATAGGCTGAGAGAGGCTGGACTGAGGGATGGTAGGCCTGTAGTAAGGCAGACATCACCGGYAACRAYGTTGCCTATGGGCACAAACCCACCGTCGCTGGACCAGACAGGACTGGCAAAAAGTGCTCTTCACTGACAAGTCGCGGTTTTGTCTCACCAGGGGAAATGGTCGGATTCGCGTTTATCGTTGAAGGAATGAGCGTTACACCGAGGCCTGTACTCTGGAGCGGGATCGATTTGGAGGTGGAGGGTCCGTCATGGTCTGGGGCGATGTGTCACAGCATCATCGGACTGAGCTTGTTGTCATTCTAGGCAATCTCAATGCTGTGCATTACAGGGAAGACATCCTCCTCCCTCATGTGGTACCCTTCCTGCAGGCACATCCTGACATGACTTTCCAGCATGACAATGCCACCAGCCATACTGCTCTTTCTGTGTGTGATTTCCTGCAAGACAGGAATGTCAGAGTTCTGCCATGCCAGCGAAGAGCCCGGATCTCAATCCCATTGAGCACGTCTGGGACCTGTTGGATCGGAGGGTGAGGGTGGAAGAGTGGGGTAAAATCTCACAGCAAGAACTGGAAAATCTGGTGCAGTCCATGAGGGGGAGATGCACTGCAGGACTTAATGCAGCTGGTGGCCACACCAGATACTTACTGTTACTTTTGATTTTGACCCCCYCCTTTGTTCAGTGACACATTATTCCATTTCTGTTTGTCACATGTCTGTGGAACTTGATCAGTTTATGTCTCAGTTGTTGAATCTTGTTATGTTCATACAAATAATTACACGTAAAGTTTGCTGAAAATAAATGCAGTTGACAGTGAGAGGACGTTTCTTTTTTTGCTGAGTTTAGTTCAATTTCCAGACGAAAATATGATTGTTTTTTGTACAGCACTGCCATGTACAGTACAGACGCAGAATACATTCTTTTTCAATATGATGTGCTTGCCATCAGCTATGGTGCAGATCAGACACACACCATAACTTCAGATTATTTGTATCCTACATTATTGTGTGAGCGAGCTTTTGAGAGCTTTTTCTACCTCRTATTTCCTGTCACAAACATCACATTTCTGAAAATATACAAAGGCCCTCATATAATTGCTGAAAAGCTTACTCAACTGATTTTTCCTGATTCCCTCCTCCACCTTAGGTGGGGTGAGCAGCAGTACAATTGTATAATCTTTTACAGTTTAAGATGTATTAGGCTGCATGGTCAATGGGTCACGCAGCACAGTCCTAGCAATTTGGGCTTAAAAATTGCACAATTCTTTAAGCTGTCAGTGAAATCCATACAATATGTTGTCGAATTATCCACAGGTAAATACTTTAGCTATTTTCTTAATGGTTGTCATACTTTATGCAAGCTGTGCCGAGCGAGGTGGGTTTAGAAAGGGCACCTTGTTTTTTACCACTTATGGTAACATTTGCTGGTATTTGCATGTACTGCTTCAGTAAAGATTTACTGAGGTTACACATCGAGGACACAATCACTACATTACTGTCAATATATTCCCATCATTATACATGATCGATATCACATTAGAGACGCAACCACTAAAGAGTAAGCATCATTTCCCTGTGCCGTTGTGGTTTATGACCATGMTTATCTCATACTGTACTGTAAAGGYATATACTAACCCTTAGGGTAACACGCTGTATAGGGCTCATAACCTATATTCTATAGACTTGGAGAGCTGTATCAATGTGAATATGTTACGCTGCATATTGGCTGCTGTGCATGACATGCTGGCTTACTAACAATGTGAGTAAAGAGGAAGAATGGGATTTGAGTTTGTGTGTAGGGAGGTATTGATTTATTCATTTTTACCTATGAGGTAGTTTTTTTAATACGTGTTTATTTTTGTTTTACACTCATTCTCCAACGTATCTACACCAACCATGAGATAGATGTTGAGTTTGTTCAAAGTCATCCCACTAAAGGTGGGACATATTGACGGGCTATATTTGGCAGAGAGAGTTACCATTCAGTGAGATGCTATTTGTGTGTTTTCTCTATAGGGGCATCCCAAGCTGACCCCAYCCGGAGACTTCTTCCTGGGCTGAACACAATGGAGACTGTTTGACAGTGGAAGTGGAGGTTTACTGTACAGTAGCTCAGCTGGAGTTCCTCACCCCTTCATGACATGCAGTGAGCCGATGCCACCAGCAGGTATGGTGGACAATTGTAATTAAGATTAATGACCTATTGTGATTTTTAAGTTGTTGCTGCTCCAGAACCTATTAGGTAATTAGACTTTTCCTAGATAGATTTCATGTTTTGCATATTAACCATCAATAGAGTTATGGTCTGTTAGGAGAGCAGCAAGTGTCTGCTTGAAAGGGGCCACTTGAACAGCTCTTGAAGTCACACAGGTTCCCTGCCTCACTTGATAGAGCAGCTGTTTAGGAGCAGAGTAAACTAAGGTAGCAGATGTAAAATAAACACCTGAGCGGGGTCCACACATCCAGTTTTCAGGGGGAAAGGAAGCTAGGTTGAAAATACTGTATCCCTGAAAACAGGATGTTTCCCCGCTGAGGGTGGTTGTTTAATACAATTGCAAAGTTAACACATAATGCACTCCTAGCTTTGCCTATATGTTCCCACCATGTGCGCACCATGTATGGTCACTTTTAAATGAACCTAGGCTCTAATGGAACGTTCGAGAGGCTGGCACCAGGGGTGCATTTGATATAGCAGCGAGGAGCAAAGGTATATTTTTAAAAGTTTACATTYAGTCGGTTATGTGTCTGATTCAACGGACATAGGCCTTTAGAGCAGTAACCCACCGGTGGTGATCGAGCAGCGGTGTGGTGCACATCAGTGGAGCTGAGAGATGGCACCAGTTGAAAGGAATGCCTGATTATCACACTTTCAACCACAGCAGGCTGACATATCTACCCTGAGCTTTTAATTGTATTCTTATGCAATTAAAATGTTATTTTTGCTTTGTATGGATAATCTGAGGCAGCAGCGATGGAGGCTTGTTAAGGAGGAGGATGTAATTAAGCTAAAATGGGAGAATGGAATAAGAGCATGTGCAAACCTTCCACTCTAACGTTCCACACAATGGAGCGGTAAGGAAGTCCTCTCTAGACGGGTTCTTGAGCAGCTACATTGACCATGCTAGTCACCACCACTCAGAACACAGAGATGTGTTGAGATACAGCATGCCCATCTCCGKTCCAAATAAGTACTTACATTGCATGCTTTCCTGATGCAACTCTGTAGCCTATATTCTGTAACAATAGGGTTCTCGCAAGCCTGAGATTCAGCTCAGGAAATCGAAAAATCGGACAATCAAACCAGTCACGGCACATAAAATCCAGCTGATTTGTGCTGTCATAACAGCAGTCATTACACCTGGAGGCAGATGATGGGTTATTCATCTGACGTTGAAGGAGTCAGAATTATACAGACTGTACTGTAGGGAACTCCACAGCACTGAGTGATGCTCCTCCAGATCTTTGTCTAGCACTGTGAAGTATGGTCAAATAAAATAGTGTCATTGCATTTCCTACAACGACTATTGGAGGTCGTTGAACTAAGCGGTATGTTTTGGTGTTTTTGTTCTTCTTCTGTGCATTGTGTCAGCAATATTTCATTAAAAATGCTGAAGAGATGTAGTGACCCGGTAATTGGTTGTAAAACCAAGCTTGCTGTTTAGTATTTCAGGGCTCTCTAGTCTATACGGTGGTGAATTACACTTCCTCAGATGAACCCAGTGATGATTGTAGTGTAAAGCTTGATAGAATACATCAGAAGCCATTACTCTTCAAAAATTGGTTCTAGGTGATCTGTTTAGTGTCCACAGGGGAGACCTGAATACATTAAATCATGCAGGTTGGCATTATGGGGTGACTTATGTAAAAGCTTATGTACTGGAGAGAAGCTTCTGCAGGGTAGTCACTAGCTGGCACAGCACAAAGTCATACAGTCGGATTTAAACGTAACCCTCCAGGACAAGATTCATCAATAACGTCAACATGCTTTAATCATGGCCGGAGAAAATTGAAGATCTGTTGATATCATTGTAATGAATCATCCACGCTGTATCTCTCCTTAACTCCCTTTCTGGTCCTCCTCCTGAATTAGCCAGGCATCTAAAAGGTTGCAGTGTCTTTGTGGTGCATCGTGACACTGTTCATTCTAATCAAGAGGGTTCACTGCATACCTTGGGCTAGCAGCTAGCCTATCAGCTATTGTTGGGACACAGATTAGAGATGGAAGAAAGAGCTTCCACTGCTGTCTGTAAACAGTCCGAATCCTTTGTTGTACATAACAGAGACCCAAGACTGCTAGTAATAGTAGTACTACTAAGTAGTAGTAACCATGATAAACAAGATATTTCTCTGCCTGTTTTCGGTTCTAGACACAGCTGAGGAAAGCCTCAGGTGTCCTGGATCCTGCCATCCTCCAGTAATAATTCCGGCTGTCATTCCGGTGCTTAATTGCACTAAGCCTCGGCACGGATAATACGGGACTTGCGCTTCTAGCTCCATTATTATGGCTCCATAAAAATTCAGCATCCCCGCTCCCCGTTGGAACCATGGCGGAGCAGTGACATTGTCATTTGCAGCCAGATCTAATTCCTCCATGATGTGGGATTGGAAGATTGGAAGACAGAAGACATGAGAGATGGTTTTCCCTCCCTGCCTCTGACTCTCAAACACAGGTTGGCTATTGGAGTTACATTTGATGGCGAGGACACAGAGAATGAGTTAAGAGGGAAAGTGTTAAGGGGTGATTCTTTTTCCAACCCCCCCTAGACTCAGTAGGTAGAGAATGATACAGCCAGCCTGGCTCATCTGGCTGTTTATGTTACAACTCTACCCAGACAGAATATACTGGACTCTAGAGGATGTTTTCACCACAGTGCTACTGCTGTTGCTGGCTGCTGACTGTGTGAATGTTTGTGAGGGAGCCTCGTGTCAATTTCTCCCCTTTCGGGTCATGAACACTAACGAGCAATTAGACAGGAAGAGGGACGATGATACGAGCTGAAAAATGTCTCTTTACAGTCCTGGTGAGTTTAGATCTTTCAGGCAGAGTCTGACAGGACTGGGCCTTTAATCATTCACAGCACTAACAGGACCAGTGAGACTGTCTGAATGGGTCTGTGTTATGTCAGAAAGAAAGATAGCATCTCAAACATTTGACATTCACACTCCAGGAAGCACGTACAGATACCACGCACATAACATCATGGTCTCACAGCACTGGCAACACATACGCACACACAACACACACACACACACACACACACACACAACACTCAACTCCACACTCCTATGCCCGTCCTTTTCTCTTCATTCACCATTCCCTGGATCACCGTCATCATCTCTCTTTCCTGTTTCTCAAAAAAAACAGAACCTAAACAAGTTCTTCGGCTGTCCCCATAGGAGAACCCTTTGGAATAACCCTTTTGGGTTCCATGTAAACTTTTTCCACAGAGGCCTCTACATGGAACCCAAAAGAGTTCGCTTGGAACCAAAAAACGGTTTCTACTGGAACCAAAAGGGTTCTGTTCGGGACAGCTGAAGAACCCTTTTGGAATGCTTTTTTCTAAGAGTACCTTACAATTATGCCCTTTTTCTCTGGATACTGGGCTCCCCCCAAAGGTTGACATGTCTACCAAGGTGATAGTGTCACGCCTGGCCTTAGACATGGGGATGTATGTGTTTGTATTGTCTTGGGGGTTTTGTATTTGTTTATGGGTGCTGTGGTTTAGTTGGTTAAAGTGTCTAGTCTAGGTGTATGTATGTCTATGGTTGCCTAGATTGGTTCTCAATTAGAGACAGCTGTCTATCGTTATCTCTGATTGGGAACCATATTAGGCAGCCATATTCATTAGGTAGTTCGTGGGTGATTGTCTATGTGTAGTGTTTAGTGTCAGCACTATTTGTTATATGCTTCACGTTCGTCGTTTTATTGGTTTGTATGTTTGTATAGTGTTCTTCGTTTCGTTTTCGTCTTCAATAATAGAAGATGTATTGTTATCACGCTGCGCCTTGGTCTCCTCTCTTCCACAATACGACGATCGTGTAACGATACTCTAAATCCTCCTCCTCCTCAGACGAGGAGAGGAAGAGGGGATCTGAAGACCAATGTGCAGCGAGGTATGATGACATGATTTATTTAAGACACGACAAAACAACGAGACAGAAAACGAACTATACTTGAATAAACTACAAAACAATAAACGATAAAACGACCTGGACACGAACTTACATATAACGTGAAGAACGCACGACAGGTACACGACTACAAACAAACGCTACAGTCCCGTGTGGCAGAACATACATACAGACACAGGAGACAACCACCACGACAAACAATGTGAAACAACCTCCCTATGTATGTCTCTCAGAGAGAAACGAAAACACCTGCCCTTGATTGAGAGCCATACAAGGTCAATTAAACCTGACACTTAACATAGAACAAACAAACAGACTGCCCACCCATCTCACGTCCTGACCCACTAACACAAAAACAATACAAAAGGAAACAAGGTCAGGAACGTGACAGAACCCCTTAAGGTGCGAACTCTGGACGCACATAAAAAAAGTCTAGGGGAGGGCTGGGTGGGCATCTGTCCGCGGCGGCGGTTCTGGCGAGGGATGGATCATCCCACCATAATAATCCCGCTTCTGTGGCTCCTCAAGATGCGACCCTCGCACTCGACTTGGACTGGGAACCCTAGACATGGGTCGTTGTTTTAGGGGCAGCCCGGACTGAGGGACGGCAGCTCCGGACTGAAGGGACAACACCGGATGGCTGGCGGATCCTGGCTGGTGGCTCTGGCGGTAGTGGCCTGGCTGGTCTGGCTGGCGCTCTGGCTGGTCCTGGGCTGGACTCTGGCTGGTCCTGGCTGGACGGCTCTGGCTGGTCCTGGCTGGACGGCTCTGGCTGGTCCTGGCTGGACGGCTTGGCTGGTCCTGACTGGACGGTCTGGCAGGTCCGGTCTGGCGGAAGGCTCTGGTGATCCGGTCTGGCGGAAGGCTCTGGCTGATCCGGTCTTGGCGGAAGGCTCTTGGCTGATCCCGGTCTGGCGAAGGCTCTGGCTGATCCGGTTGGCGGAAGGCTCTGGCTGATCCGGTCTGGGCGAAGGCTCTGGCTGATCCGGTCTGGGGAAGGCTCTGGCTGATCCGGTCTGGCGACTTTGGCAGCTTCATGGCAGACGGGCGGCTTTGCAGGGTCATGGAGACGGGCAGTCAGGCCCGGCTGGGCAGACGGCAGTTAGGCGCCGTGGGCAGACGGGCAGTTCAGGCGCCGTTGGGCAGACGGGCAGTTCAGGCGCCGTTGGGCAGACGGGCAGTTCAGGCGCGCTTGGCAGACGGGCAGTTCAGCGCTGTGGGAGACGGGCATTCAGCGCGTTGGGCAGACGGGCAGTTAGGCGCCGTTGGGCAGACGGGCAGTTAGGCGCCGTTTGGCAGACGGGCAGTTCAGGCGCGCTGGGCAGACTGGCAGTCAGGCGCCGCTGGCAGACTGGCAGCTCAGGCGCCGAGGGCAGACGGGCACACTGTGGGAGGAGACGGAGAGACAGCCTGGTGCGTGGGGCTGCCACAGGACCACCAGGCTGGAGAGACCTACAGGAGGCTTGATGTTAAGAGGCACCTGAAGAGAGGCTGTGGGGGAGTACTGGAGCTCTGGTGCGCAGCCTTGGCACCACTCCCCCAGCTGGAATACCACACGCCGGACCCTCCAGAGTGCAGGCACAGGTTGAACCGGGCTGTGATGAGCACTGGAGATCTAGTGCCTACTACGCGCACTTCTCTCTTAGCTCCACTACACAATTTGCCCGGTACGAGCGGAGCATAGGCATAGGACGCACTGCACCCTCCCACGCTCCTGAGACACAGCACGCAGAGCCGGCGCAGGATACCCTGGACCGAAACTGCGTACCGGAGACCAGACGCGCTGAGCAGGCACAATACGCCCGGCTGGATGCCCACACTCACATGACACTTTCGGGGGCTGCTCTATAGCGCACCGGGTATGGGCACGCACTGGCGACACGGTGCGCTTAACGCATAACACGGTGCCTGACCAGTGACGCGTTGCTTATAAAGCACGAGGAGTGCGCTCAGGTCTGCTACCTGGCTTAGCCACATCCTCTCTGAGCTCCCCAAAAAAATTCTGGGGTTGCCTCTCGATACTGTCCGCTCCGTGCTGCCTCCTCATATCGCCGCGTTCAGTTTCGCTTTCTCCAGCTCGCTTTGGGGCGGCGATACTCCCAGCCTGTGCCAGGGTCCTTCTCCGTTCAAGATCTCCTCCATGTCCATGAATCCTGGGATCTCTGCGGTTGCTGTCGTTGCCCTTTTCCCCGCTGCTTGGTTCTGGTAATTTGGTGGGTGGTTCTGTAACGATATCTAAATCCTCCTCCTCCTCAGATGAGGAGAGGAGAGAGGGATCTGAAGACCAATGTGCAGCGAGGTATGATGACATGATTTATTTAAGACACGAAAAACACGAAGACAGAAAAGAACTTATCTTGAATAAACTACAAAACAAATAAACGATGAAAACAGACCTGGACACGAACTTACATAAACGTGAAGAACGCACGAACAGGTACACGACTACAAACAAACGCTACAGTCCCGTGTGGCACGAACATACATACAGACACAGGAAGCACCACCCACGACAAAATGTGAAACAACCTCCCATGTATGTCTCTCAATCAGAGGAAAACGAAAACACTGCCTCTGATTGAGAGCCATACAAGGTCAATTAAACCTGACTTACCATAGAACAAACAACACAGACTGCCACCCATCTCACGTCCTGACCCACTAAACCACAACAATACAAAAGAAAAAGGTCAGGAACGTGACAGATCGTGACAGATAGGTTAATCATGTGTATTTCTTTAATTAATTCAGAATTTCCCCTGTCCTAGTGGATCTGTTGTTTTCCCATCCTCAGCCATTCACTTTCAAGAACTAAGTGTTTTGAGCCCCTATGTAAAAGACTAACATGGTTTTAAAGGTCATTCTCACACTTTAAATTCAATTGTACTCTTAAAAGGCCTTAACATCTTAATTACTAATCCTTATTGTAAACCTCTGTAATTCTATGTCACCTTTGCCCTGGTCCTGTCCTCCGACCATTAAGGAACCCTAAATGCCCCGTCAAACTAGAACGCTTTATTTAATTCTCAGTTCAGTAGATTCTGCCAAAACGTACCATTGAAAGGAATTGGCACGAAATTACAGCATCAATCCATTTTTCCATTTAGTCCTGTTGCGAGCTTCTTGCAACATAAATACTATCTCTTTTTTTGTGAATGTTCAGAACTGCAGAATGTGCCAAAGAAGCGAGTCTGTAAATTGCCTATGCAATTTTACAAAGCAATTGTGCTTCTCCCATCCCAGTGTCAGTGGAGAAAAAAAAGGCAATCTGCGAAAATTGAACTTCAATTAGAGTAGTGGAGAGACTACTGCTTCACACAAAAGCTCCATTTTGTACAGGCCTACATGCTCTCACCAGCTAAACACAGGCTCTGAAGATAATGACGGAATCATAGCAGAGAAAAATGCTCCTGTCCAAGACGCTGGCTAATTTAAGGAGCAGAAAGGGAAAGGGGGATACCTAGTCAGTTGTACAACTGAATGCATTCAATTGAAATGTGTCTTTCCGCATTTTTTATTTTTGTCAGCTATGGGATTCAATCCAGCAACCTTTCGGTTACTGGCCCAACGCTCCTACCCCAATGGTGGTGGATCATGTTGAATACGTGTTAAAACCGAGCAATACTAATGCAGGCAATGATCATTTGAGGTTACAGATTCACCGGTGTCTCAGTTTATTCTAGTGCATTTGTGAGTGCAGACCTGTTTATACTGTAGCTTCAGGTATAACTCATCTCACCTTTTGTTTCTTTTTCCACTATGTTGTGTAGTAAAGCCCRGTTCTTTTATGTGCTCAGCTGGTCAGATTTACTGCGGCTGTCCATTCTGTCTAACTATACGTAAACGCAAGACAAAGGCCAGATAACGGTTGTAAAAACCACTGCCTTGTTAGTCTTGGATGGCATTTCGTAGATGTCTGTTATTTTCTTGTTATTTCTCAGAAAGAGCAAAGATGTGTGTCTAGCTGTGCCCAGGGGGACAGTGGAGGGAAATCACTAGAGGATGTAGATATAKCCCAAGGAGGAAGAGCGACTGGGACAAAGAGGAAACAGGGTAATGACATACTTCCACTATCAAAACAAGACCAGGACGACTCCAGACATATGATATTTCAGAGACATTTCCATAAGCCATAAGCACAACATGTCCGGATCATCCAATACCTAGATATCTAGCTAACTTTCTCAACCTCAGGCTGTCAGTGAGAGAAACTACCAGCCATTTGGCCTATAGACCTGCTGCACACAGGTCCATGGCTAGACCTGACATTCWTGAAGATACCATTGTGGACAAAACTCTTTCCAGGTGGCTGAATTGACATTTGGAATAAATGCCACGGAGAAGGAGTGTATTTCAGTTATTTGTGTGTGTTTTAGGAACTGTGCATGCCTTCCCCCCGCTGATTCAATGTGGTATTTATATGGAAGTTCTGTGGGTTTATGAAAGGATTTATTATTTCCGTTATTATCTTTAGACTCCCCGTTGAGTCAGTTAGCCGTGTCAAACTGAACGGCCYGTCTGATATGCTGTTACTTGAGTTGACAGAGACAGGGTTGCCGAGGGAGCCCAGAGAATACAGTGTGTCAGTGTAACACAAACACACTCGAGGGATAGATTCTCTGAATTCACACCCTCTGATAGACCTCTCCAGAAACCATCCAAGAAAGGAGTCAGGACGCTGAAGAAAAAGAACAAGAAGCACAACCAGAGAAAAACTCTGGGCTTGTCAGACCAGGTGGAACAAAGACGAGTAGAGAACAATGAACAGGCAAGCGAGCGATAAAAAAAGAATTCCAGGACAAAATCAGAGGGGCTTCAGCTCAGAGGCAAGTGATAATTGGGAGCTTTTAGAATGCAGGAGACAATGTTCTCTCTGCTTCAACGTGTTCCGTGAACGTGGAGGTGGAAGGTATTTGGGTATTGTCCTACTGGTCTATCTCATCAGTCAGGATGGTGGCCACCTGGCCATAGATATATCAGACCAGATGCCGTGTGATGAGTGTGTCTGTGACATATTGGCCTACGTACTGATGTGGCGGTAGGTACAGACAAAATCCAATGTCCTTTTTTAAAAATCATGTTTTGCAGTTTTTACTAGTCAGTCCCCATCCTTAAATACCCCTGGCTTTCATTAGAGAAAAACCTGCAGCTCGTTTCAACAAGCAAATCCTGCTGTGAGTATAAACAGCAGGCTGCAATGCTGTCTTTGTTGCAGTTAAACAGCACTACAGGGAAAAGGGAGGGATTGGTTGCCAAATAGTAACTACTTTCTTCTGTAAATAACAGAACGTCCGTGGATATATAACAATAGGCTTGTATAAAGATGAATACATGCAGAAAAAAGTTGACTGCAAAATCTGCTCTGCTTTATTCCATCAGACAAACACTGTTGATATAGTAGACTAAACGTATGTGCATTCAATGTAAATATCATCTTTACTCCACAGACGTTGGTTCTGAATTGGCTGGTGTTGGCTGAGTGGTGCTGTTGACCCAACTGCCTCATTTTGCCTTTAAGGTCACTCRGATCCTTCTCATTATTATGTGCATGGTGAGAGAACATTTCTGCGAGCCAGTGGTGACTCACCATGGTCTTGCTTATTGACTGAAGTCTGGAGGCGTGTGACAGCTTCCACAGTTTTGGGCAGTGGAATGACAAACTGCACTCAAACTCTGCTCAGTGATAATGTCAGGAGAGAGCATTACGCCTAGGTGACATGAATGAGAATCATTTCTTTTTTAAACAATGACTAACATTTTAACCTGTGTGAACAGGATGACAGTGGCTTAGACTTGGAGGATCAAACTCAACCACTTATTGGCTATGATGGAAAGGTCTCCAGAGTAGTACCACTACTTCAGCCTTCCTAGTTGATTTATGCCTGATTCATTTGGAATACGTCTCCATAGATCCAAACCAATATGGCCTCCTGTCTCCTAGTGTGTTGACAGTGACTCCCCGGTGGGCGGTATCAACCTGTGAGCAAAATGATGTTAAACAGGCTGGATAGAATCATTATGTCTGCCATCACATCAGGCATCACATACCTTGGTTAATCCAGAGGGAACCGGATTCTTATACCGAGTTAATAGAGAATTAAGATGTGTAGTTTCGTGGCTCTGGAAAGAGATCCCAAGGGGGCGTCTTTCCAATTATCTATTAACTTGTGATTTATTGGTTCAGTTGTTCTCCTTTCCATCCCAACCTGACCTCCTTCTGTTTCTGTTCATTATTCTCCCTCTCCTCTCCCCACAGTCGCCTCATATTTCCTGTCTGTCTCCATCTCCCTYCCTCCCCTCGTGTGTTCTCTCTAGCTCTGCTGCTCGCCTTAGCGCAGTGATGGGCTTTTCCCATGCAGCTGGTTCTTAATGGAGGCCCTGCTCCAGAAAGCTGATGTTAATGTTGACTGGGATCACCGACTCTCCTCCGAGGCACAGAGTGGTGAGAAATGAATGTGCTACCTCCAGCCGGCCTGGCCCAATAACTTCTCATATATGGATTCTGAGGCCTGAACGGGGGGGGAAAGAGTACTGTTTGGGTTTAGAGGAAGAGGGAGGGGGGAGGGGGGAGGGGGGAGGAGTAGGGTGTTTATGATAGGATGTGTATGAGTGTATACTGATGTCTTAAGAAATGAAGGTGGATGATAGCACGTCATGAAGGATGATGAAGAAGGGTTAGTATGCATTTGGGAGACATCCATGCCTGACAGGACAGTGTGTTAATAAAACAGGGAACGTGGGCCTGTTGCTCCCTCAAGCATTGGTTAGTCCGTCTTGCTGTCAACAGCATTGACAGTCAGCCTGCTCTGCTCCTGCTCTGCTGCGCCAACCTCCCTTAACCTCACAACCCTGTCTGACAGCCCTGGAGATGTGCTCTGTTCTGAGAAAGAGAGGTGTGTGTGTGTGTGTGTGTGTGTGTGTGTGTGTGTGTGTGTGTGTGTGTGTGTGTGTGTGTGTGTGTGTGTGTGTGTGTGTGTGTGTGTGTGTGTGTGTGTGTGTGTGTGTGTGTGTGTGTGTGTGTCCAGACGGTGCGGTTAGCCTCATTTACATCAGAGGATTGGTCATGACAGTGACCCTCGCTGACGAACGTAAGCAGACAGAGATTTCCCCCGTCTGTTTTCTTCACGTTCTGCCATCAGTCCCTGGATCAGAGTCTGTAAAGCAGCCATCCATGCCACAGCCTCGGTGACAGCACAGGGAAAAGCACGTCATCACGCCACACACCGTCTCCTCACATTCCCTGGGATGCGTATCCTGCCAGCCTTGCTATGATCTACACAAACCAGACCAGGCATCCATTTTAGATTGAATGGGGTGGSGCTGGTTCCATCCTGATTGGGTGACGTTCTAGTGTCTGTGTTATTTGTGACTGTTGGAAGGCCATGGTGTGCGAGACYMAGATACGCATAGTGACTCATTCCCCAGTGCTTAGAGCCAGGAAAGCCCCATCCGTCATGCAAAGATCACCCTTGTCCTGTCTCTTTGAAGTGATGGTTGGATTTGGTGAGGCAGGACACAGTGCCTCCGGTGTGAAAAGGTTCTACTACCGTGGGGCGACTCGTTCAAAAACGCAGTAGCGTTCCATACGTATGTATGAGACCAGGTGTGTAGCCAGGAACCCAGCCAAGTTAATCCACTACCAATTCATCCGTGCTTGGGAGTAATTCAGTATGTAAGTGGCTTTTTAATCTTTTCTTKGGAAGGTGTGGTAACCCTTGCTCTCACATAAACCCACAGGGGAGCAGCATTAATCAAAAGAACACAGAATGGGTTTGATGGATTGGGTTGATGATTTGAATTTCCCCTTAAAAATGATGTTTTTATTCGTCTCATCTGCGGGTTTAAATCAGTGGAACGTCCGTTAGAACGATGCCCAGCCATCTAAATTACATGCAGGACTCAAAAACTGGAGATTTATCGTCTTCCTCCACTGGCCTGCATGAATTATTTATTACTCAATGTCTCTCACACAAACCCCAGGAGCTCTTTAATCCACACTGATATTAGCCTGCCTGACTGTATATTAGTGGACTGAGAGACGTATGAAAAACAAACTTCTCTCTCTCTCTCTCTCTTTTTGTCTTCAGTTTATCATGCAACTTTGAAAAACTTGGATTACGTTTTATCTCAATCCTTTGCCCGGTTGACCCAATGAGGCATTGTGCAGACGGTGTCTGCCAGAATGATGAGGTACATGGTCTTAGATTATCCTTTGAATTACCTGTTTCTGTGCGTGTAAGATTGGGAAGGAGAGAAAAAAGCTGGCAGACTGGGGGGATTAGGAAGGGCTGATTCCCAGAGTAAAGGCTGTCAATTTGTTCACTGTGAGGAGATGTGATTGAGCATGTCTGCTGGCTACTTGGACCACAGTCTCCCCAGTGCAGGGATTGATTGAGTCGTACCTGCCTAGGGTTCTGTTGGCCCTGCGCCCGTCCACGGGCCACGTTCCCTCTCCCTGCCCAGTCTGTCAGCCCCTGAAGTTATGACATCATGAGCCCCCTCATAAGGCACCTCCATTGTTTTGAAATGAAGGGACATCAATTTCCCAGGCTCCACTGCCCAGCGGATGATTTGTGAGTGCTATTATCCTCAGAAATCGCTCTGGAAAATGGCTGCGGAATGGAGAGAGTTTGGGAGGGGTGACTTGCTGCATGGAAATGGTGTCTAAGCTGCCTGTTTTGGCCAGTTCCAATAGAGGTATTTCACACTTTTGGGGTCAAAACCCCATGTACACATACATGTAAATCTACTCAGATTACAGAGTTCATGATTATAAGCTACTATTTCTGCCCTGAAAGTGGCATTTGGAGAAAAATATGACTTTGTAGATAGGACTGCCAGCTAAGAGAGTGACAGATGGAAATAAATAGCGAGACAGAGGCAAAAATTGACCACTCACCTGGATGTCAATGGAGCATTTCCAGAACTTTCTCTCTTGCCGTTTGTAGAAGCAGCATACCTGGGTGCCATCCAGTTGACAGCCAAGGTTTTCATATCGAGGCTTGACTAATTCATTAGGAAGCCATCTGAGTCCCAGAACGTTCCATTGTTAGAACCTGAGTCTGAGAAATAAACGGCTGACTATTCGAAACACGCCTTCCAAACTTGATCACAATGGATAGGTAATGCGTTATGCATTCCGATTTCATTATGAATAAAAAACAAAATGTTCGGAAAGCGTGTGTGAAATTGTTTTTATTTCCTTGAAGAGTACCTAAACATGGCAACAAAATATGAAAATGTAAAGATAAAGTCGCATTCATATTTCAAGTCTGCCCTAATTCAATCTCCTCTATTTCCTTTTCAAAACATTTGTCCACATTTCAACTCTAAACTTTAACGGAAGTAAGAGTCTGAATCTATTTAGCATCCTTTCGGGAAGAAGCAACTTACAGTACTTTTGCTTTCAGGAGCCACTCAGCTCGACACAATACGTGGTCAAATGCAGAAAGTTATCAGTGAGGTGCAGGAACGTAAAGTCCTCTTCACCACTCACTGAAGAATTCAATTCTCCCACATGGACCCATCTGACAGCAGAGGGCTATTCTGCACGGGCAAGATAAACATTACAGTGGAAAACAGTGAAATAATAAATGCTGAAGGAATATGTTGGGATATTTATCTGAAGGGCCTGAAGATAGGGCCGAGGTGGGGAGAGGACTGAGGACAAATTTGTTTTTGCCATTGGCAGATTGTGACTAGACCTTCTGAATACTAAACATACTAGTTCCTTTTGTTTTCTGATAATCCATCCCCGTGCATTGTTGACTGTAGATGACAACACAATGTCCTGGTCTTCGCCCGTGGGAGTGTGATGTTTGGGACGGGATCTACTAGGTTCGGTAGTTATTCCCATCTTTTCTCTCGTACACAGCAGCGTTTGCGTTTACTATGGCCATTGTTAATGGCAGGAAATTAGAAAACAAAAAGTCAATTTTTAAATAAGCGTGGTATCCATTAAACACAAACCAATTCTCGATGGAAACGGAACCAAACAACGCAAAATAGCAATATCTGATAAGAGCCCATGAGATGCCATCGGTATTGCAGCAATTGCAACGTCAAACATACAAACTGTACAAGTTCAACTGTACGAGTTCAAATCGACAGCATAAACAATGCATTCATTCACACAAAAAAGCTGTATATTCCTATATGTTCCTGCCAGGAGTTCACAGGAAAGCTATGAGAATTGCATCGTGTAAACTACAAAAGGAACAGAATAACCTAAATCTCTGTCACTGTAGTAACCTCTGACCTCAGATAGTATTACATCAGAGTTGAGAGAGAAGACGTCCTCTCCATCCTGTAACCTTTGTTTAACCCAGATATCCTCGCCTGCTTTTCCAGGAATATCCCCTGCTATTTTTAAAGGACTCCTCGCCGGAATTCTTTCTAGTTGTGAATGTAATTATATAATCTCAGAGAAAACCCCTCCTCCGTTCTTTTCCCATCAGCTACTAAACCTCTGGGAGTGCCACCGTTGATTCACTCTACTGCCTGATGATGAGTTCATACAACGCTCCACACGCACCGTTCCTATTTCTCACAGCCTTTAAATGTTTAGGTCTGATTTACATASATTTAATACTGGTAGGTGTGAAAGGAAAGTCCAGCATTGCCATCAAGATTAACCTGATCAAATCAAATCAATCAAATCTCACTGTGCTGGATGGTGAAAGACAGTAGTTGGCCATAATGTGTGAGCTAACCTTTATGACATGGATTGAATATTTATTCACCTCTTATCAGCCCTCCTGTGGCTGGCTAACCCTCGCACTGTTCTCTCCCAGTCTCTCCCCTGAACTTTAGGCAGAAATMTTTTTATCCCAGTGTAAAGTCAGAGCTCAGCAGAATAGACTGCTTTCCTCCAAAGGATGATGAACACTGTAAAAGCCCACTTTTCAATAGCAGGGGTTTCTAGGGGATGGGATGAGGTTGAATAAATATGCAGAGGCTGCATGGTTTTGTCCGAGAGCACAGAGTGAACAGACCTGCTTATCAGGTTTTAGATAATATGTGGGAAGAAAAAAAAATCCTCTGACCTCTGAATGTCATTATCGGTGCAGTTTACTAGCCTGTATTATTCACTGCCTGCTTCCTTTAGCTATTAAAATGGGGGGTCCATTCTCCAACGGGCTATTTTTGTAGTCAGACAGCAGCGAGGGGGGTGGCAACAGAATCTCTTTGATATTCTTCTCACATTGAGCTAATTGTGCAGTTGTTGGGCTGTTTACGCACAAATCTGAAATTGCCTCATAAACAGATTACATGGGAAATGTACAAGAGGCAAGCGTTTGATTGAAAAGTTGCAATAGAAGACTGGTTGAGTGGAGGTTTCATGACTGTGTACAATTATATACGCTAGTTCCAGAGAAAGATTTAATAAGCAATCACCCCTCTTGTCAATGTCTTCCACTATTAGCATAAATGAATCCTTCAGTCCATTTTGCTAGTTTCTGGATGGATGTCATGCTTAATGATTGCCAGTCATCTCCAGTGTTATGTACAGAGCCAAATTTGTTGTTATTCAGTTGATGAGAGAAGAACCTCTAAATCATATCAAGAATATTAGGAGTCCAAAATAGAACACAATGCATTTTCCAAAGAGCACTATGCAAGATCAACACCTGTTTCAACATAATCTTCCTCCCGCATGCTAAATTAATCACACAAAAAAAAGAGTTGATGTAGTCAGCCAGGAAAACATGGAATACCATAATTCATGGTATCAGTGTAGGGACTGCTCACTTGGCCAGCTTCATCTTAACCTATATTAGTCATAGGTATGACAACTCTATGAGTGACAAGGTCTAGGACAACAAGTGCCAGCCACGGGCTCTACCTGCCCCAGGGTCAACTACTATAATGTTTGCGTTGTCATTCTCTAAATCACCTCGCTGGTGTCGTGACGGGAAAGGCCTTCCGCCTCCTCGTTCTCCTCGTTCTCCTTAATGAGCGCAGTTAACACAAAGCAGGCATATACTGGGACATACTGAGTGGGAGAGAAAAACAGAAAGCAATGCTAATAGCTAAGTAAACAAACTAATAACTGGAGCGCTCGGCCCTGGGGTTAAACAACAGACCCCTCTAATCACTCTCTTTGATTCAGTTGCATTGGTATTCATACAGGGAGCAGCCGAGAAGATGTTTTGTCTGAACACGGTCAACTCCAGCCCCCGGTGTCTGAGACTCATGCCCGTACGTCGGAATGAACAAGCTGCTGCAGACATATTCACCCATGGAGAAAAACACAAAAACACATGTGTACGGTATGTGCCTGTAAAATAGCACGCACCACTTTCTTAGACAACTGCAAGCAACTCATCTGTAACTGATGAAAGGTTGCTGAGAGCATTTGAGGTTGATCAATATCTAGGGAAGGCAGTCTGAGAATAACAATTCAAGTAAATACAAAGATATCCATCATTTTAACAAATATACAGAGATATGGAATAGAGAGCAGTCAGAGCTCTGCATTGCAGAGATGTAGCCTATCGTCACACACCAGCAGAGGCTGATTGACGAACAGCTTTTCCAAATGGTATAATCAAGACGTTATAGAAGGAAGCGAGCAGAGACAAGCACTACAGCTGGTAGGAAGGCACAAAGTAGACAACAGGGAGAGCTGGTTAAGAACGTCAGCTAAGAGGTGATTCTCATTGACGAACATTTTAGAATAGACCCTAAGATCTATAACAGCTCCAGAACCCTGAGAGTCAAGCCTCGTCATACTCCTGAACCGTGATAGAGCAGCAGCCCATACTTGGAGCCCGGGTCCTGGCAATTGGCGCAGAGGGACACCGAATACTAGAACATTGCATTATGGGCGTTCCCTCCTGAGTATTTCAAAATGGAAAGACTGGCAGGCCTGTTTAATGGGTTATTCTTGCTATGGGGTATTTTCAAAGCACTTAACAGTTCATAGCGGTGCAAATATGTTTTTCTGTAAAAGGAGAATTATACTAGTCTCTAAGGGGTATCAAATGGAAATGCTAGAGTCTTTGGACATAAAACATAAATTTCACCAGGGATTGCGTGAGGGGAAATTGCGATGACTCTAAAAACATAATATAAATTATCAGGATAAAGGTAAGACCCAGAAGCAGACSGCGTTGAAGTAACAATGTTTATTACAGCAACAGGGGCAAAGGTACAGGACGGCAGGCAGGCTCAGGGTCAGGGACAGGCAGCGTGGTCAGGTGGGCGGGCTCAGGGTCAGGACAGGCAAGGGTCAAAACCAAGAGGATGAGAAAAGAGAGACTGGTGAAAAGCAGGAGCTGATACAAAACACGCTGGTTGACATAACAAACAAGACAAACTGGCCAGCGACAAACAGAGAACACAGGTATAAATACACAGGGGATAATGGGGAATATGGGCGACACCTGGAGGGGGGTGGAGACAATCACAAAGACAAGTGAAACAGATCAGGGCGTGACAATAAATTGATTCAATCCCCCATAGTTCATGATGCACTACCCAGGGGGTGTCCAATGCTCCCCCTAGGTAGAATAGCGATGAAACCATTTGCTTGGTTATACCAGAGACAATTTGAAGTATAACTTCGTGTCTACTATTTGCCGCATATAAACATCTCTCTTGAGTTTATCGTTCTCTGCAGAATGTCATAGCAAGCTGTTGCGCAACGTTAGCTCACAGTAAGCCAGTGCATATGGAAACATCCTATTTAGACACCCTTGGAGGTCTGCTATACTGTGTGAGCATGCTCCGTACCTATCTGCAGTCTGCACCCCTCTCTTCAGGGAGGGCTGAGCTGAGAGATTTCCCAGATA
>NC_036840.1:2657228-2658625 GCF_002910315.2 Salvelinus sp. IW2-2015 | reverse complement strand
GGCTTGCCTAGCAGTGTAGACTGGCGCCTGATCAGGAGGATGTAACGTTGCAGAACGTTCTTCTGTAGATAGAAAGGTATGACGTAGAACAGATGATTGCCAAATAGAATGAGTAGAGGTGACACGGTTCCTTATTCCATCTGAAAAGTTTCACGTCACTGAATACACCCCAGGTCTAATGCAGCTAGAAGACTAGAAAAGGCTAGCCTGAATAATATCATACTCCTGACCCAAGGGCCGAAGTCAACAGTCCACTGTTAAGAGTGTGGTCTATGGTGAATGGTGGGATGGGCTGAGAGTTGGGATTAAAAGAGTTTGTTTGGTAATGTATTTTTGTTATGCGACTGCTTTATATAAAAGTACAGTGTATGTAAAATGTATGTATGTGGCAGAAAAGCTGTATATTTTTTTTTTATAGATTTGTCCTGCGTAGACGGTCCTCACTCAGCGAGTGAGCCAGCGGTTAAGGGACTTACCCGTGACGGGACCACCAAACACGCCGCACTCGCCTGTGTCCAAACTCAAGCGGCGCCCTCTCTTTGCATCCTACGGACATGACCCTCCACGTAAATCGCCCGCACCAACATTACTGGGAGTGGACACCTCTTATGGAGAGGACACAGTCACATGCATGCAGAGACAGATGTATGGATGGAACCAGATCACCTCGAGGGAGAGCCATGCGTCAGCAATTGAAACCCCTTCAGGCAAATATATAAGAATGTGGCGTTTGTCATCAGTCGAAGGCAGGTTCCGGGTCGCCACCAGCAAGGGCTCATCAGCAGGGTTAGGCCGAAGTGGAGTGCGAGGAGATATGAGTCGCCGCTCCACACCACAGCAGCCTGATGGCTCATTTCAGCCAGAAGCACCAGCTTCTGCTCCATCAGGACTGGAGCTCTGAAACACTTTCTCTCTGGCTCTCTCTTTGCCCACGCTGTTTTTACAAGAGCAACAGCAGGCGAGTGCTTGATGTCTACTCATTGATTCATGTCCGCTCGTTTATTCCGCTTTAAGAAACATTCAGAGGAATATGATACATGCATCGGTAGTCCACTACTACCAGAATGTATGATTCATGATAACTCAAGTGTTCATTCTGGACAAAATGCTTGATAGTCTTGGAAGTGTGCCCCTGAGCTTCATGGAGCTGACCTCTGACTGCCCCCAGGTGGTTCCTGCATTATCGAAGGCCTGTTAACCCTGTGTTTGACCCTAACCAGCCGGCGGCTGGGGAAGGAGAGTTGCTGACTTGACTACAGGCCAGAGAGACGGCTACCGAACAACACGAGGCTTTAATTATGAATCAACACTGAGAAGCCCCCCTACCTCCCTAAACAACTCCCACTCTTTTAAATAGATTTTTATTAACCCATCGACCCCCCCCCCTCTCGAGAAGA
>NC_036840.1:2649700-2650919 GCF_002910315.2 Salvelinus sp. IW2-2015 | reverse complement strand
GCATCCATTTCACAGCAGTTTGGCACGTTTTCAGAGGGAGGCAGGGAGAGAGAGAGAGAAAGTGAGAGAGTGAGGGGGAGAGAAAGAGGGGAAAGTGATATAAGCCTCCACAGGGCTTACCATTAGAGAACTGAGACATCTGTCATTTCTATGTGGCTGCACCACAGGTACCTCACCGAGTCGGCACGCCATGATAACAGATAGCAGCTGGGAAAACGTGAGCTGAATGAAAACTAACACCACACAGTGAGTGACTGGCTCTACTCCACAAGGCAGTGCCCAAATCATGCCCTGTATGTACAGTTCTGCATCAAACAAATAGGGTCTAAAAATCACTGCTCTGACTTCACTGTGATAGTAGTTACTGTGTACTATGAGTAAGATGTTTTTAATAATTCGACAAAGATCACCGCTCAAAGAATACATCATCTGATTGTATGAATCCAAAATGGCAGCATTACAGGACTGTAAAAGCAGCTCCTTGGTGTCCTGGAAAAGTGTTGGCACCGCACCACCACTCCTAACTACAGCAGTGGGTGACTGCCAGGACAGAGGTGTCACATTCAGCCATCGTATCATTATCTCCTCAGTGTTCCAGAGCTGAGCGAGAGGTGTGTGTGTGTGTGTGTGTGTGTGGCGCTAGCTAGTGGGAGAGTAACAAACAGCAGCAGTGCTGTGTGATGAGGTCTGGGAACATTCCAGCTCCCTCCACACAYAACAGAAGGTTTGGGCAGGCAGGACCAGACAGTCACTGAACATTCAGCCTTTACTGTAGTCCCTTGTCATACAGGAGTTACCTCAGCAGTTACACATCACACAGAACTTCCAACACAGAAATGGCTCTGACGAGTGTAAAGACAGCTCTGTGCACGCGTGTGTGGCGTTACCTTTTCTAGCAGGATCTTGACACAGGTGAGGTGACCCTCATACGTGGCAGAGAGCAGCGGAGTGATACCATGTTTGTCTGGGGCCTGTAGGAAACCAAAGAAAGTGTGAGAAGAGAGTGGGCAGGTTTGTGTGTGGACAGGCGCCATACATCAGCAGACCAGTCGTCCCTGCCTCCAACACAAGGGCACATCACGTCACTCTCGTTATCAGAGGAAATAACTCAGAGGAAGCGCTTTTATTTRTCTCCTTATCACATCAATGAATAATAAAGGAAACCCACTCTGCCACTATTTATCTCCCCTGTTTCAGAAGCCCTGGCTGGGGCCCCTTA
>NC_036840.1:2620888-2646181 GCF_002910315.2 Salvelinus sp. IW2-2015 | reverse complement strand
CCTATATTGACAGCAGTATTCTAATAACTGTATAACAGCAGTAGGACCTATATTGACAGCAGTATTCTAATAACTGTATAACAGCAGTAGGCCTATATTGATATCAGTATTCCCACTAGCAGCTCTTACGTTGACATCTGCTCCCTTGGAGAGGAGGAACTCCAGCATCTCAGCCTGGCCACAGTCAGCAGCATAGTGCAGGGGCTTCCTGCCACCCTCCAGGGTCCTGTTCACATCCTCATCCTAAAAAACACAGTTAAGATACCATCATCACCTACACAACTTCCCCTCCTGTATCAAGACTTGGTCACCCGCTTGCTAAAAAAGGAACATAACTGTGTGCATGTCCGTACAGTAAGTGTTTAATACAATGGAAATCCCTTCTTGTGCCAGAAACCCCCCTCAGTTCTACACACACAGAGACCGTCACACAATAACACCACACAAGGCGCCTCCTCCCAGAGTCTCCCTGCTGTGGTATTGCGAGGCCTCAAACTGTCAAGCCTGCAGGCGAGAGGAAAGACAGGCTCTATAGCTCTTCCACAGTCCATTGTGTGGAGCGGTGGGTAGTCCTGAAGAAACAATACTCAGACCGGTCACTCAGACCGGTCAGTGTCATGCACCTTTCTCATTTGCTGGCTATGTGGCCTGAGGAAAGAAGACTGGAATGTATTCACCTGCTAAGCATCCTGCTATGCTGCATAAAACCAACCCATGTTAGCTTTGAATGACTTTCTATAGTACCTGGCTAGCAACAGGACAGACATGGATTCCCAGACAGCAGTTCTATAAGTCACCTATACATTAGCTAGGACCTACGGTGTACCCATGAACATGAAACAGTACCTACTCTGAGCTTGTGTGACAGAGAGATATCTTTTTACAGGAAGCAAGAGTGTGATGGAGAGACACTGGAGCTGGGGTCGAGTGCATGACTATCCTTCGTCTCTGTGTTGGTCACCAGCAGACACAGATTTTTCACTTTTAAATGTATGCAAAACTAAAACCATTGATTTCAAAGTAAAAAAAAATATAATTATACAGCTCTATGCACAATGACTACTTCGAACAATTTCCACAGTAAAMAAAATAAATACATTTACACTAACAAAAAAACTTGATGCAAAGTTTGGTAAAAGAATTACAGTAATATGTCCCTCAGTTTCCAAACTTTGTTTATGCATAGTTACTGTACATGTGTTTGTGTAAAATGTTCAGTGGAAATTGTTAAGAGTAGGCAAGTCCTTGTGCATAGAGTTGTATGGTTTGTCAAACTTTGATATCAATGGTTTGTTTGAGTCGCCGCATAACTCCATTACCGCAGATCTGCCCTAAGGCAACGAGGCCATCAGGGGGATGAGTCGGGGTCTGGGCTAGTCTTCAGATGTGCCTCTCGGGCGTGATAATCAATCTGGCTCAGAAAAGGTTACAGCCAGGCTTTGGGTAATGCTAGCACCACTCACCTGCTGTCAAAAGCTTAGGTTAGACAGCACAGTGATCCAATGGATGCCGTTGCTGCAATTCATTGGATTTCTGAAGCTTGATAGGTCTCCATGTCAGGGTCATGTCAGGATGAGCCTGCAGGAAGGGTACCACATGAGGGAGAAGGATGTCTTCCCTGTAACGCACAGCGTTGAGATTGCCTGCAATGACAAGCTCAGTCCAATGATGCTATGACACGCCACCACAGACCATGACGGACCCTCCACATTGATCCCGCTCAAGAGTACAGGCCTCGGTGTAACGCTCATTCCTTAGACGATAAATGCGAATCCGACCARCTCCCCTGGTGAGACAAAACTGCGACTCGTCAGTGAAGAGCACTTTTTGCCAGTCCTGTCCAGCGACGGTGGGTTTGTGCCCATAGGCAACGTTGTTACCGGTGATGTTGGTGAGGACCTGCCTTACAACAGGCCTACAAGCCCTCATCCAGCCTCTCAGCCTATTGCGGACAGTCTGAGCACTGATAGAGGATTGTGCGTTCCTGTGTAACTCGGGCAGTTGTTGCCATCCTGTACCTGTCCCGCAGGTGTGATTGTCGGATTGTACCGATCCTGTGCAGGTGTTGTTACACGTGGTCTGCCCACTGGAGAGGACGATCAGATGTCTGTCTGGTCTCCCTGTAGCGCTGTCTTAGGCGTCTTGCAGCACGGACATTGCAATTTATTGCCCTGGCCACATCTGCAGTCCTCATGCCTCCTTGCAGCATGCCTAAGGCACATTCACACAGATGAGCAGGGACCCTGGGCATCTTTCTTTTGGTGTTTTCAGAGTCAGTAGAAAGGCCTCTTTAGCGTCCTAACTTTTCATAATCGTGACCTTATTGCCTACCGTCTGTAATAGAGGTCGACCGATTATGAATTTAACGCTGATACCGATACCGATTATTGGAGACCAAAAAAGCCGATACCGATAAAAAAAAAAAAAACGGCCGATTTAAAACATTTTATATTTGTAATAATGACAATTACAACAATACTGAATGAACACTTATTTTAACTTAATATAATACATCAATAAAATAAATTAGCCTCAAATAAATAATGAACATGTTCAATTTGGTTAAATAATGCAAAAACAAAGTGTTGGAGAAGAAAGTAAAAGTGCAATATGTGCCATGTAAGAAAGCTAACGTTTAAGTTCCTTGCTCAGAACATGAGAACATATGAAAGCTGGTGGTTCCTTTTAACAGGAGTCTTCAATATTCCCAGGTAAGAAGTTTTAGGTTGTAGTTATAGGAATTATAGGACTCTCTCTATGATTTGTATTTCATATACCTTTGACTATTGGATGTTCTTATAGGCACTTTAGTACTGCCAGTGTAACAGTATAGCTTCCATCCCTCTCCTCGCCGCTAACTGGGCTCGAACCAGGAACACATCGACAACAGCCACCCTCGAAGCAGCGTTACCCATGCAGAGCAAGGGGAACAACTACTCCAAGTCTCAGAGCGAGTGACGTTTGAAACGCTATTAGCACGCAACACGCTAACTAGATCGCCATTTCACATTGGTTACACCAGCCTAATCTCAGGAGTTGATAGGCTTGAAGTCATAAACAGTGCAATGCTTGAAGCATTCGAAGAGCTGCTGGCAATACGCACTAAAGTGCTGTTTGAATGAATGCTTACGAGCCTGCTGGTGCCTATCATCGCTCAGTCAGACTGCTCTATCAAATCATAGACTTAATTATAATAATAACACAGAAATACGAGCCTTAGGTAATTAATATGGTCGTATACGGAAACTATCATCTCGAAAACAAAACGTTTATTCTTTCAGTGAAATAAGGAACCGTTCCGTATTTATCTAACGGGTGGCATCAATAAGTCTAAATACTCCTGTTACATTGACAACCTTCAATGTTATGTCATAATTAGTAAAATTCTGGCAAATTAGTTCGCAATGAGCCAGCGGCCCAAACTGTTGCATATACTCTGACTCTGCGTGCAATGAACGCAAGAGAAGTGACAATTTCACCTGGTTAATATGGCCTGCTAACCTGGATTTCTTTTAGCTAAATATGCAGGTTTAAAAATATATACTTCTGTGTATTGTTTAAGAAAGGCATTGTATGTTTAGGTACACGTTGGAGCAACGACAGTCCTTATTCGTGAATGCGTACCGCATCGATTATATGCAACGCAGGACACGCTAGATAAACTAGTAATATCATCAACCATGTGTAGTTATAACTAGGGATTATGATTGATTGATTGTTTTTTATAAGATAAGTTTAATGCTAGCTAGCAACTTACCGTGGCTTCTTACTGCATTCGCGTAACGGGCGGGCTCCTCGTGAGGCAGGTGGTTAGAGCGTTGGACTAGTTAACTGTAAGGTTGCAAGATTGAATCCCTGAGCTGACAAGGTAAAAATCTGTCGTTCTGCCCCTGAACAAGGCAGTTAACCCACCGTTCCTAGGCCGTCATTGAAAATAAGAATGTCTTCTTAACTGACTTGCCTAGTTAAATAAAGTGTAAAAAAATAATTAAATTAAAATCGGTTTCCAAAATTACCGATTGTTATGAAAACTTGAAATCGGCCCTAATTAAATCGGCCATTCCAATTAATCGGTCGACCTCTAGTCTGTAAGCTGTTAGTGTCTTAAAGACCGTTCCACAGGTGTATGTTCATTAATTGTTTATGGTTCATTGAACAAGCATGGGAAACAGTGTTTGAACCCTTTACAATGAAGATATTTMGATTTTTTACAGATTATCTTTGAAAGACAAGGTCCTGAAAAAGGGACGTTTCTTTTTTTGCTGAGTTTATGAATACATATGACAAACATACCTGCTTTCCCCGACAGTGATATGTGTACGCAAACTGCTCTCGTCACTAGCTGTATGACTGGCTATATATGCACCAATCACCCACAGAGCCCCACTGGTCTGCCTCTGGCATGCTCCCCTGTATCACAATTCCCCTCAAGGAAAACACAGTGGGAAATGGATTCCACGCCTTCATTTTACAACCCATCCAAGTGAATCCATTAGGCATGATGGAATCTCATCCCCGTTATAATAGTTTTCAGATATGACCTCCAGTAGCTGGGTGACATGGGGCCAATTTAAATGGTTTCATTAGGGTTGGGGGATAAGGGAAACCACAGTGGATCACAGTCTAATATCCACATGTACAGTATCAAGTGTCTAGGAGCTGCCTGCATTTTGAAAAATCTTTGGCATCGGGCGGTAAAACTCATCTCTGCAATTGAATGGCCCATATCTGAAACATTTCTATCCTACTGCAATTTATTGTAATCTGGGATGATTGGGCTGGATTTACACAGGCAGCCCAATTCTGATCTTTTGGTCAATTACTGGCAAAACATCTGATATGATTGGCCTTAGCACTAATTAGTGGCAAAAGATCAGAATTGGGTTGCCTTTGTAAACGCAGCCTTTGAGATCAATATGAGTAATGCAGTACCTCAGTGCTTTATTAATGTTCTTGTTCTTCCATACCTCTGACTGATTAGACTCAATTACCAAAAGCTGAAAAGGAAAGCAGAGCCTAAATACTGGCCACAAATGGTTAGGGCTAGGCTATTTCACAGAAGTTAGACCTACAGTTGAAGTTGGAAGTTTACATACACCTTAGCCAAATACATTTAAACTCAGTTTTTCCACAATTCCTGACATTTAATACTAGTAAAAATTCCCTGTCTTAGGTTAGTTAGGATCACCACTTTATTTAAGAATGTGAAATGTCAGAATAATAGAGAGAATGATTTCAGCTTTTATTTCTTTCACCACATTCCCAGTGGGTCAGAAGTTTACATATACTCAATTAGTATTTAGTAGCATTGCCTTTAAAATTGTTTAACTTGGGTCAAACGTTTTTAGTAGCATTCAACAATCTTCCCACAATAAGTTGGGTGAATTTTGGCCCATTCCTCCTGACAGAGCTGGTGTAACCGAGTCAGGTTTGAAGGCCTCCTTGCTCGCACACGCTTTTTCAGTTCTGCTCACAAATATTCTATAGGATTGAGGTCAGGGCTTTGTGATTGCCACTCCAACACCTTGACTTTGATGTCCTTAAGCCATTTTGCCACAACTTTGGAAGTCTGCTTGGGGTCATTGTTCATTTGGAAGACCCATTTGCGACCAAGCTTTAGCTTCGTGACTGATGTCTTYAGATGTTGCTTCAATATATCCACAATTTTCCTGCCTCATGCCYTCTGTTTTGTGAAGCGCACCAGTCCCTCCTGCAGCAAAGCACCCCCACAACATGATTTTGCCAACCCCGTGCTTCACGGTTGGGATGGTGTTCTTCAGCTTGCAAGCTTCCCCCTTTCTCCTCCAAACATAACGATGGTCATTATGGCCAAACAGTTATATTTTTGTTTCATCAGATCAGAGGACAGTTCTCCAAAAAGTACGATCTTTGTCCTCATGTGCAGTTGCGAACCATAGTCTGGCTTTTTTTTWATGGCAGCTTTGGAACAGTGGCTTCTTCCTTGCTGAGCGGCCTTTCAGGTTTTGTCGATATAGGACTCGTTTTACTGCGGATATAGATACTTTTGTGCCGGTTTCCTCTAGTATCTTCACAAGGTCTTTTGCTGTTGTTCTGGGATTGATTTGCACTTTTTGCACCAAAGTACATTCATCTCTAGGAGACAGAACACATCTCCTTCCTGAGCGGTATGACAGCTGCGTGGTCCCATGGTGTTTATACTTGCGTACTATTGTTTGTACAGATGAATGTTGTACCTTCAGGGGCTTGGAAATTGCTCCCAAGGATGAACCAGACTTGTGGAGGTCTACAATTTTTTTTCCTGAGGTCTTGGCTGATTTCTTTTGATTTTTCGATGATGTCAAGCAAAGAGGCACTGAGTTTGAAGGTAGGCCTTGAAATACATCCACAGGTACTCCTCCAATTGACAACAAATAGGCTATCAGAAGCTTCTAAAGCCATGACATAATTTTCTGAAATTTTCCAAGCCGTTTAAAAGGCACAGTCAACTTAGTGTATGTAAACTTCTGACCCACTGGAATTGTGATACAGTGAATTATAAGTGAAATATTCTGTCTGTAAACAATTGTTGGAAAAATTACTTGTGTCATGCACAAAGTAGATGTCCTAACCGACTTGCCAAAACTATAGTTTGTTAACAAGAAATTTGTGGAGTGGCTGAAAAATMWGTTTTAATGACTCCAACCTAAGTGTCTGTATCAGTTGATTAGCTATAAAGAATAGAGGGCGGATTGTCTAGCTCCTAGCCTACTGTCTAAACAAAATGCATAAAAAGACATGTTGCTTTCACAGGCCTACCGATTCAGTGTGGTTAGGCTTTCAACAAGTTGAACCACTGTTATTTTAAAGGTGTTCAACCTACACCATACTGGCTAAACCTCAAACCACAAGCCGTGTTTCAGTATTATTTTCAGGTACTTTACAGAAAGATCCAATGCTTAGACACCTTATGTACTGTGCATTTGAAAAAATGTCCCCTTTTCCACATTTTGTTTTCACCAATCAGGGCTTTATGGTAGTGGTCAGACAGAAGCCAGTCCTCAGTAAAAAAAAAAAATAAAAAAAAATAAAAAGGCACACTGCAGCCCTAAAGGACACTCAGAAACAAGATTCTATGGTCTGATGAAACCAACATTGTACCCTTTGGTCTGAATGCCAAGCGTCGCGTCTGGAGGATGCCTGGCACCATCCCGACGGTGAACCATGGTGGTGGCAGCATCATGTTGTGGTGATGTTTTTCAGCGGCAGGGAATGGGAGACTAGTCAGGATCGAGGCAAAGATGAACAGAGGAAAGTACAGAAAGATCATTGATGAAAACCTGCTCCAGAGCGCTCAGGACCTCAGACTGGGGGCGAAGGTTCACCTTCCAACAGAACAACGACCCTAGGCACACAGCCTATTTCATGTCTAGAATTGGATCAAAATAAGTTAGTGACTAAAGATGACCAGTTTACAGACCAATAGCTAATGTGTCAGTGCTCTAAAAATGGRATAGGTGTGGCCTGAAAATAAGTGAGCCTCAGTATGGAGGCTGAATGATAAGATAATCATTTGAACAGTTTCCCTTAACATCCTCATTCAAAGCAGAGAGCAAACACGTAGTACGATTAGGCCTACGTAATGTTTTCAACACCATGAAGTTAGCAAGCCATCTCCCTAACGTTAGCAAGCATACCATCTAGATAGATCTGCCTTGCAACAAAGCTCTGAGACACCCGCACACGTCACACTACTTCACGCTAGTTGTCACAACAACACGGACGAGTGGATCTGGCTATAGCTAGTTACAGACTYCTTGCTAAAACCAAGCATAACTGATTCTCAAGCAGGAGCCAACTATCTAGCTAAAAAAGTAGTGCACGTTAGCTAGGTACTTGACCATATATATGCGTTTGTCTGCAGTAATTGTCATTCATTAGGCAATAGCAAACAGACACACCGATACATTGATTGAATCAGATTACAACAAGTTGTTGCAGTGGGGATGCAACGTAGCTAGCTAGCCATTTATCTATWGTATGGTAAATTACTTTGCTAGCGCTAGCTATCCAATCTACCCAATATAGCTAGCGATTGTTACAAACGTTTGTAAAAGCAAACCTTCTAGTTAGCTAACTACAATGAGTTGGTGATAGTTGAGTGAACGGATAGTAAGCTAATGTATGCATGCTAAGCTAGCTATGAAAGTTAGCTACCTAGCTAGCTAACCTTGCAACGCCATAGCTAACGACGTTTACTAYCTAACGTATACAGACAAAACATAGCTAGCTAATGTTAGCTAGATAGCACACTTAGCAGGCTGATTTGCGAGTAAGTTATCTACAGTATATCGTACCTTCATTAGGGTCTTAACCTCGTCCAGGTCTCCATTTTTCAAGGCCCACATCAATTCTTTATCCCCCATTTTCTTGTGTTCAACAGTTCACTGCGGCTTCCCTGTTGAAAAAGGCAGCTGTCAAACTTCTCTCAGGGCAAGCAATGCTTGACAGATCTCTCAGTAGTAAAGGGAAAGACGTCTATAAAATTTGCAGCGTTACATTAATTAAATAATTTTCTAAATTGAACAACTGGTACTTATAGAGTGCAGGCAATTGTTAAAAAATAAAGTTTCAAAGAAAAGACAGTAGAGGAGGTCCGCCTTTCTCTCGTGAAGCGTTTCCGATGCCGCACTTCCGGAAGTTTACCTTTCCTTCAGCCAGCTTGCCCGAAAATACGGTTTCCACACACACAAAGTCAAAATTGTCTAGATCTAAACAATTAACATTAAAAAAAATAAGTTTATGGTTAGGCATAATTTTATCAGTGTAGTTAAGGTTAGGTTCAAGGTTTAAAATCAAATATTWAGAAGATAAATTGTAGAAATGGGCGGGGTATATGAATTTGTGGCTGTGGTAACTAGTGACGACCCGAGAACGCAGATCTTCTTCGTGTGAATTTCCGAGACAGTTGTTTGAGTATTGCAGCCTTTCTCACAGTTCGGAATGTGAATTCCACATTTGTGACAACAACAAAAAATATATATGGAAATGTCAACTGGAAAAATKAAATTTGCACCACCCACTAACCCTGCACCTATAAAATCAAAACACCCCCCTTATCCCACTACTGTTCTCTAACAGTTCCTACTCCTGGCCACTAGCTTGGGAGGACAGGACTCCTTCTTTCAATATCTCCTGTAACTATTCTGCAATAAAATCTTTCACTCCCAATCACTTTTCTGCTGGTGCTACTACTTTATCTTCTGCAACTTCTGTTCCTTTTCATCTGTGCTGTACAGTTAATTACCATAGCTATGAACGCCAAGAAACCAACCTTGCTAAAACACAAACTGTTTCACGACACTCATTCCTGCCCTACTACTTACTGGTATTCTCTCATGATCCCTTACCCTTTGCCCCTCATCCTCTACTTTCCTCACTGCCTCAGCATATGTCACTTTTTGCACTGCTCAAACCCTTGGAACCTCAACCTGTTTCACATGCACATGATCCCCAGCAACATAGACTCCCACAACATTGCAACACACTACTTTTTCCTCTGAAACTACACTTTCCTTTGTCCCATGTCCTCCTGCACACTTCCTGTCCCTCCCACACACTGCTGCAACATGACCATAACCTTGACACCSACAAACACTCTCATGGGATAACTAACATATCCAAGCATGACTTTATCAGGCAAACACTCAATATCAAGGATAGACAGGGTCTCCTCAGTCTCACGCTCACCACATCTCACCAAATGGCATGCATCACAGATACCAGGGATCTTCAACTTCAATTGATACATCTCCACACTCAAAGCCATAATCACTGACTTTCCCCCCTTTATTTAACTTGGCAAGTCAGTTAAGAACACATTCTTATTTACAATGACYGCCTAAGAACAGTGGATTAACTGCCTTGTTCAGAAGGACAGATTTTTACCTTGTCAGCTCCGGGATTCGAACAAGCAATCTTTCGGTTACTGGCCCAACGCTCTAACCACTAGGTTACCTGCCGGCCCCCCCTGACTTCAGTGGTGCTCTGCTCTGGAGAGCATAGCTAGACACAGCTCTGTCCTTTTATTTATTAAGTCAGTTAAGAACAAGTCCTTATTTACAATGACTGCCTACCCTGGCCAAACCCTAACCCGGACGATGCTGGGCCAATTGTGCGCAGTCCTACGGGACTCTCAATCACGGCCACTTGTGATACAGCCTGGATTCGAACCAGGGTCTGTAGTAATGCCTCTAGCACTTGAGATGAAGTGCCTTAGACCGCTGCGCCACTCAGGAGCAACGAGGCGCGTGACACAGAGTGTCCACTCAATCTGGGTGGAAGACAGGAGAGGAACATGCAACTATCTCTCCTGTAGTTGACTCATAGGAGAAAGTAGTCGGCTTATATTTCACAAATGTTGGTTTGTACGGTTTGTTCTTAGCGCCATTCTTTCTCCTTCGTGTCATCCTTCTGTCTCCCAGATCTCAGATCAGCTGTCAGTTAACCTTTTCACACTACTCAAATGTCTATAGTTCAAGCAAAACTGATCTTATACAGAGCTTTATTTTACTGGAAAGGCTCGGCCCAGACAATTAATAGATACCAGGTCTGGTGAACCCACAGGTTAATAAAAACACATCAGGACTAAACAAAGCTCGTGATGGGTCAAAATAGCCACTGATGATAGTAGATTGAACATTTTATCAAAGGTTAATTTCAATCAGTGTGAAGGGGCAAGGCCAAGATAAGAGATGTTCAAGGCTATGGGAGATCTCAATTGCATACTCCTCGGATCCTCTCTCCTCATCTCCATCTCTAAACCCATTGGATGAGAAAGGCAGAGGCCCCTCCCCTCTGACCTTCTCCTCCAATGGATTTTCAGAAGGAGATGAGGAGAGAGAAGAAACGGGAAGTATGCAATTTAGATCTTCCTCATGTCATAGTCTCTAGCCTCCCTAACAGGAAGACCTGCACATCTATATTCCACCCTCTACTACCCCCCCCTCTCAACCCACGTTATCAAATGGCTTTATAAGTCCCTCGCTCCCGCTCTCTCTGTGATGAATGGCTGTTTGTAGCACTATTATTACATCAAATAAGCACTCTGGAGCAAAAACAAACCCGGCCAGCAGACGAAAGTGACTATAAAAGTTGCCATTTGGAGAAAATTCAATAGGGCTCTACACTGGGGATAAAAATGAAGGTAATGAAATTCTCTAACTCTCCTCTTCTCTCCTCCAACGCCCTGCCTGCAGCCCAGCATCTTCCCCTGTCCCCCCACTCTTCTAAGCCTGGTAGATGTACCATATACACACTGCTTGTCTGAGGAGAGGCTCAGAGTGGCCATTAAAACTGCTTTATGTGTTTGTAATAAACTCTCCAGAGTATGGGTTGGAGTATCTATTCGCCACATGGGGATGAGGACATAGGCCATTACTCCCTACATTCCCCTGCTTGGCATGCTAATGTCTCATACATGTCTCAAATGAGTCACCATTGGGTGATCTAAAGTTCATACAGTGCAGTATATATGAGCAGCAGGCCGATATACAGAATGTTGATGGCTGGTTAAAACTCAAATCAATGTTCTTGGGTGCTGTTGTGTTCCTTTGAAATGTCCCCACTGCAATACCTAATGAGGATTGTAGTGAACAGTTCAATGTGCTAACGTAATTATCATTGGCTAGTAAGATGGCCGCCTGCTGATTATCATCACATCACATCACACTTTAAAGCAGGGGATTTACAGGACATCCCACCTTATTATAGACAATAAAGTCTAAAGATTGCTGGACTAAGAAGTAAACATAGATYGATTGGCACCATATTCAAAATGAATTCTAGGGCGGAACTCTAAAGGGAGAGTAAAGTTAGGACATACACTTTTCTGTCACATCTCTAGATGCTGCATTGATCTTGAGGAATGGAGTGTAACACAATTTCTTCCTACAGATTTGACAGTACATGGCACCTCCATTTTTCACTTTGGTAAAACAATCCCAAGGTAGCAAAAATATGAACCCGTTTCCAATAGAAAGCGAGGCAAAAATTTAAATATATATTTTCTCTCTCAAACCAATGAATYATACCCTATTTTCAGTTCTATCTTAAATGATCTGTGAAACTGATATTGAACTTATTTTCTAGTACAGTCGTGGKCAAAAGTTTTGAGAATGACACAAATATTAATTTTCACTAAGTCTGCTGCCTCCGTTTGTATGATGGCAATTTGCATTTACTCCAGAATGTTATGAAGAGTGATCAGATGAATTGCAATTAATTGCAAAGTACCTCTTTGCCATGCAAATGAATCCCCAAAAAACATTTCCACTGCATTTCAGCCCTGCCACTAACGGACCAGCTGACAGCATGTCAGTGATTCTCTCGTTAACACACGTGTGAGTGTTGATGAGGAGATCACTCTGTCATGCTGATTGAGTTCGAATAACAGACTGGAAGCTTCAAAAGGAGGTGGTGCTTGGAATCATTGTTCTTCCTCTGTCAACCATGGTTACCTGCAAGGAAACACGTGCRGTCATCATTGCTTTGCACAAAAAGGGCTTCACAGGCATGGATATTGCTGCCAGTAAGATTGCACCTAAATCAACCATTTATCGGATCATCAAGAACTTCAAAGAGAGCGGTTCAATTGTTGTGAAGAAGGCTTCAAGACGCCCAAGAAAGTCCAGCAAACGCCAGGACTGTCTACTAAAGTGGATTCAGCTGCGGGATCGAGGCACCACCAGTACAGAGCTTGCTCAGGAATGGCAGCAGGCAGGTGTGAGTGCATCTGCACCCACAGTGAGGCGAAGACTTTTGGAGGATGGCCTGGTGTCAAGAAGGGCAGCAAAGAAGCCACTTCTCTCCAGGAAAAACATCAGGGTGATAACTAAGTGGCTCGGGGAACAAAACATCGATTTTTGGGGTCCATGGCCAATAAACTCCCCAGACCTTAATCCCATTGAGAACTTGTGGTCAATCCTCAAGAGGCAGGTGGACAAACAAAAACCCACAAATTCTGACAAACTCCAAGCATTGATTATGCAAGAATGGGCTGCCATTAGTCAGGATGTGGCCCAGAAGTTAATTTACAGCATACCAGGGTGGATTGCAGAGGTCTTGAAAAAGAAGGGTCAACACTGCAAATATTGACTCTTTGCATCAACTTCATGTAATTGTCAATAAAAGCCTTTGACGCGTATGAAATGCTTGTAATTATACTTCATAGTAACATCTGACAAAAATATCTGAAGACACTGAAGCACTTTGTGGAAATTAATATTTGTGTCATTCTCAAAACTTTTGTCCACGACTATACATGTCCTCCTTAGTTGTCTTGCTAGTGACCAGGTTGTAGTTTTCTATCACACCGCAAAGATAAAGAAGTTGGAGAAGAATCTCATTAAATGAAAGATCGCATTTTCAGAGACCGTGTCCAAAGACTTTGACAACTAAGCCACTTTCCCTCCTCCCAAGCAAGGCCATTCATTCTCATTGCAGAAGGTTCGAATTAAACATGAAGGTGAASAATATTAAAGTGTGCCACATGGTATATTGAATGGTATGGATGAGGGAGATATGTTTTCAGTTTGCATCCAGGGGTAACATTGTGTAATTGGGGCAGTTTCTCTTCATCACCGAATATGAGTCTTCACCTGCCAATGCAGAGGGATCAAACGTCTAGTTCACCCTACATGCTTTACTTATCTTCCTCCCTCCTTTTCCTCCTCCTCCTCCTCCTCCTCCTCCGCTCTTACTAGTCTTGTTTTATTTCCTCTGTCTTCTTCTGTCTGCCCTACATAGCAAACTCATCTCCAGCTTTCTGTCAAGCTCTGATACCTATAAGAGCATCTCCACATCTCCAGCTCGGTCAGCTAGTCAGAGTACTGACAGGTAATCCATGTGCTGACCATGTTGCAGTAATCCATCTCTATCAGTCTTGTCAATGCTAACTGGCTGATGATTAGTGAGACAGACCGTGCCAGGTTCATATAGCAGCCAGGGAGATCCCAACACAATGACATCACTGCATAGCAGAGACAGAGACAGACTCCAAATTGACAAAGACTACAATAACATTGTGCTTCATGATTATATACATTATATACATGATTATAAACTGGGTGGTTCGAGCCCTGAATGCCGATTGGCTGCCATCGTGGTATATCAGACCGTATACCACGGGTATTACAAAACATTTCTTTTTACMACTCTAATAACGTTGGTAACAAGTTTATAATAGCAATAAGGCCCCTCGGGGGTTTGTGGTATATGGCCAATATACCATGGCTAAGGGCTGTGTTTCCGCGATGCGTTGTGCCTAAGAACAGCCCTTAGCCGTGGTATATTGGCTATTTACCACACCCCCTGTGCCTTATTGCTTAATTATACAGCATTACTTAAACATTTGGAACATTGATTTAATGAAAATGTTAATTGACAGAGATTGCACTTGTAAAAGTTATGATTAATTGAAGGGATTTAAGTGATTTTATATAATTGATAATTGTTTATGTAACCACCGTTTTTCTGTATCAGTGTTTGCTGTAGCCTTCAACTGCTTCCATATTTGCGGTGCACAGAATTCCGCAGAGAACATTTACATTAAGTCACCCTCAAAAGTAAGCAGTCGACCATGATTGATATAGACTAGCATACTCTGAAACCTTGCAAACTATTTATACCCAAAGATATTCCATGAACTCTAATCAGTTTCTGATGTTGAGGAGTGAAATAAATGATGATGAAGAGGCAGCATCTGGTCTTGTGGCTTTACAMTTTGGAAAGTTTTGATAAGACAGTTGCATAATATAGTTCTGTTTACTCTTTGGCGCGTTTGTAGAATGAATCAAAATGCAGATTGGAAAAGTAAAGGGGAAGAGGAAGATACTGAGTATATTGAGAGAAGAGGAAGTTTGGGGCTTATATGCTTTCCCTTTCCCTCAGCACAACCAAACCATTGTTTCTGGAGTGCAGAATCACAACAGCACCTGTACAGTATGACAGCATGGTTCAACAGTACTATTATCAGTCTCGTTACATATTAAAGCTAGAATCCTTAATTGAAACAATAACAAAATGACTCCCCGCCTCTGTTTTGATTTTTTTTTAAACAGTGGGATGGGCTTGGAGCAATGTAATACATCTCAAATTCCTAGACAGAGCTATGGATACAAGGACTGACCATCCATGATATCAAAACTATAGTTTTAACTATCTTTTGAAGTTATATAGTGTTTGTTTACATTTACAGTGTAACAAACATTGAAGTACAACAAGTTATATTTTGAGTTCTGATGGGGTACAACAGTTGAACTATAAGTTATATTCTTCAACAATCAATGGGTAGGTATCATTCATTTATAATAGATTTAGCAACTGAGGACTCTAGCTTAGGAGACAGTTTAGCAATTTGTAGAAAGCACAGGAGGCTGCTGAGGGGAGGACAGCTCATAATAATGGCCGGAACAAAGCAAATGGAATGGTATTTAACACCTGGAAACCATGTGTTTGATGTATTTGATGCCTTTCCACTTATTCCACTCAAGCCATAACCACAAGCCCGTTCTCCCCAATTTAGTTGTCACCAACSTCCTGTGGTAGAAAGAGCCTTAATGCATATCAGTTTAATACTGCTGCATATTAGTTGCAATTCTAAACCATTAAAACCAGATCTATACAAATCTATATCCGTCTTCCTCTCCACATCGGCTTCAKACCACATGTAATCCACGCTACATTTCCCCAAGCACCTGAGGAATAACCAATAATACATTTGAATCAACTTAATGGCGTATCATTTTAATGTACTGTGCAATCTCGTTAACTTTATGAAATTAATAAAAAGGTAATAAAGGCTTCACTCTGAAAATAGTTTGCCAGGAACAACACTGGGAAGTTCTAAAAGCATGTTCTCTTTATATACAGCTGACTAACTGACAGGTTTATAAAAAGCAAGCCATTGTAAAATGGTGAAACCACTCAGAGATCAGAGCTCATCATCAACAGTGTGGCGGGAACATGTTCTGTACTGACCATGTCTGACCATTGACCATGTCTGAATCTCCGCATCTATTAAAGGCAGTGGAAATATGGAACTCTGGGTGGATGGCTGCTTTCTGACTCCAGCTTCTGCATCCCTCTCGAGGTCAGGCCCTAGATACTCCTATACTTCCACTCCACATGGGAGCGTGGCTGTGTGGGTGGGGAGAAAAGAAGAAGGTCCCTGGACGAGACCCTGTCTACAAAGCCGCCACGGTGTAATTCAAACTGCATTCCAACCATTGGAATGATGTAGCACACAGCAACAGTTACTCTCATTCAAAGGTGTATAGAAGTGGATTCCAATGGTTTGTTTAGATTTGTGTGGAATGGGGGTGGAATGACAGGGCCCTGATGGACCATTATAGGTGTAGCCTGCGGGAGGACGTAGGCAGGGAGCTAGCCTGTCGTGGCACCACTCTCACTCTGGATCAGCTAATAGACATGTCCATCAGGCTGGACAACTTGCTGGCTGCTCGCGGGCGTCCTGATCAGGGTCTGTTTGTTCCACCCCCCAGCGCTCCTGTTCCGACACCCATGGAGTTAGGGGGTGCTGCTGCTAGGGCCACCGGAGGAGGAGCCTCCTCCTGCACCAGTTATGYTCGGAGAGGACACACTGCTGACCGGTGCTGGAGGAGCTCGTCTGGGAGTCGAGAGGGCAGGCAGAGCACGGCTCGAACACCTCAGGTGAGTCAGCACCTGGCTCACCCAGAGCCCCCTGTTGGTCATATGTATGTGTTGATTTCCTTTCCTGAGTTTTCCCCTCATTTCCAGCATAAGGCACTAGTCGATTCAGGCGCAGCGGGGAGTTTTATGGACCGCGGTTTRGCGCTTCAGTTAGGGATTCCCTTMGTTCAGATGGACCAACCCTTCCCCGTGCACGCCCTAGATAGTCCACCGTTAYGGTCAGGGCTGATCAGGGAGGCCACGGTTCCACTGGACATGGTGACGCAGGGGGGTCATGAGGAGRGGATTAGTCTCTTCCTCATTATTGATTCTCCTGTGTTTCCAGTGGTGCTGGGTATTCCCTGGTTGGCTTATCACAATCCTAAAATTTTGTGGAAACAGGGGCCTCTTAAGGGGTGGTCAGAGGAGTGCTCAGGTAGGTGTGTGGGAGTTTCCATCGGTGCAACGACGGTGGAGAGTCCAGACCACGTCTCCACCGTGCGCATCCCCCCCGAATATGCCGATTTGGCAATCGCCTTCTGTGAAAAGAGAGCGACCCAATTACCACCACATCGACGAGGGGATTGTGCGATAAACGCCGCACTTCCCAGGAGTCACGTGTATCCCCTGTCACAGGAGGAGACGGTGGCTATGGAGACTTATGTCACCAAATCTCTGGGACAGGGGTACATTCAGCCCTCCACACGTCTCCTCGAGTTTCTTTTTTGTGAAGAAGAAGGAGGGAGGTCTGCGTCCGTGCATTGACATGAGAATTTGTTCTCAACTGGCCTASCTGGTTAAATAAAGGTGAAATAAAAATATTACTGCCACTTTTAGTGAGTTTGGTACACAGCCGATGAATAGAGAGCTGTTTATTATGTTCAACATAGGAGGGCCAAGCACAGGAAGCAGCTCTTTCAGTAGTTTAGTTGGAATAGGGTCCAGTATGCAGCTTGAAGGTTTAGAGGCCATGATTATTTTCATCAATGTGTCAAGAGATATAGTATTAAAAAACTTGAGTGTCTCCCTTGATCCTAGGTCCTGGCAGAGCTGTGCAGACTCAGGACAACTGAACTTTGGAGGAATATGTAGATTTAAAGAGGAGTCCGTAATTTGCTTTCTAATGATCATGATCTTTTCGTCAAAGAAGTTCATGAATTTATCACTGCTGAAGTGAAAGCCTTGTGGAATGCTGCTTTGCGGCAGTATCAAAAATACATTTTGGATTGTTCTTATTTTTCTCAATTAAGTTGGAAAAATAGGATGATCGAGCATCAGTGAGGGCTCTTCGGTACTGTCTTTCCAAGCTAGTCGGAAGACTTACCGTTTGGTGTAGCGCCATTTCTGTTCCAATTTTCTGGAAGCTTGCTTCAGAGCTCGGGTATTTTCTGTATACCAGGGAGCTAGTTTCTCATGACAAATGTTTTTTGTTTTTAGGGTTGCGACTGCATCTAAGGTATTACGCAAGGTTAAATTGAGTTCCTCAGTTAGGTGGTTAACTGATTTTTGTACTCTGACGTCCTTGGGTAGGTGGAGGGAGTCTGGAAGGGCATCTAGGAATCTTTGGGTTGTCCGAGAATTTATAGCACGGCTTTTGATGATCCTTGGTTGGGGTCTGAGCAGATTATTTGTTGCGATTGCAAACATAATAAAATGGTGGTCCGATAGTCCAGGATTATGAGGAAAAACATTAAGATCTACAATATTTATTCCACGGGACAAAACTAGGAATGGGTCTGTGGACTTTCCATGTGAATATTAAAGTCACCAAAAATTTGAATATTATCTGCCATCTGACTACAAGGTCCGATAGGAATTCAGGTATCTCGGTGAGGAACGGTGTATATGGCCCAGGAGGACTGTAAACAGTAGCTATAAAAAGTGATTGAGTAGGCTGCATACATTTCATGACTAGAAGCTCAAAAGACAAAAACGCAGTCTTTTTTTTGTAAATTGAAATGTGCTATCGTAAATGTTAGCAACACCTCTGCCTTTGCGGGATGCGCGGGGGTTATGGTCACTAGTGTAACCAGGAGGTGTGGCCTCATTTAACTCAGTACATTCATCAGGCTTAAGCCATGTTTCAGTCAGGCCAATCACYTCAAGATTATGATCAGTGATTAGTTCATTGACTATAACTGCCTTGGAAGTGAGGGATCTAACATTATGTAGCCCTATTTTGAGATGTGAGGTATCACAATCTCTTTCAATAATGGTAGGAATGGAGGACGTCTTTATTCCAGTGAGACTGCTAAGGCGAACACGACCATGTTTAATTTTGGCTAACAGCCTGCTGCCTCGCCTACACCCTTGTGGAGCTACGGGAGTTAGAGCCCTGTATGTTTGTAGATAAGATGAGAGCACCCRTCCAGCTAGGATGGAGTCCGTCACTCAGCAGGCCAGGCWTGGTCCTGTTTGCMGGTGAGTCCCAGAAAGAGGGCCAAATATCTACATATTCTATCTTTTGGGAGTGGCAGAAAACAGTTTTCKACCAGCGGTTGAGTCTGCTGTAGAGCTCATCACTCCCCCTAACTGGGAGGGGCCAGAGACAATTACTCGATGCTGACACATCTTTCCAGCTGATTTACACGCTGAAGCTATGTTGCGCTTAGTGATGTCGACTATAGAGGTCTAAATTGCATCACAGTGGGGTTCAGTTACCCGCTACCTCTCATCGCCATGGCGGTTGAGACATTCCACGGAGCACGCTTCTTCACAAAACTGGATCTTAGGAGCGCGTATAACTTGGTGCGAATCCGGGAGGGAGATGAGTGGAAAACCGCGTTTATTACCACATCCGGCCATTATGAGTACCTCGTCATGCCGTATGGGTTGAAAATGCTCCAGCTGTTTTCCAATCCTTTGTTGACAAGATTCATAGGGACCTGCACGGGCAGGGTGTAGTGGTTTACATCGATGACATACTGATCTATTCCGCCACACGCGCCGCGCATGTGTCTCTGGTGCGCAAAGTACTTGGGCGACTGTTGGAGCATGACCTGTACGTCAAGGCCGAGAAATGTGTGTTCTCCAAACAAGCCGTCTCTTTCCTGAGGTATCGCATTTCCACATCTGGGGTGGTGATGGAGTGTGACCGCATTGCGGCCGTGCGTAATTGGCCGACTCCGACCATGGTAAAAGAGGTGCAGCGGTTTTTAGGTTTTGCCAATTACTACCGGACGTTTATCCGGGGTTTTGGGCAGGTTGCTGCTCCCATTACCTCACGGTGCGGTTGCGGTGGTCGGCGGAGGCGGACAGAGCTTTTGGTCGTCTGAAGGCGTTGTTTACCGATGCTCCCGTATTGGRGCATCCGGACCCCTCTTTGGCATTCATAGTGGAGGTGGACGCGTCCGAGGCTGGTGTTGGAGCCGTGCTATCACAGCGCTCGGGCACGCCCCCGAAGCTTRGCCCCTGCGCTTTCTTTTCGAGGAAGCTCAGTCCAGCGGAGCGAAACTATGATGGGGGGGATCGGGAGTTGCTGGCTGTGGTAAAAGCTCTGAAGGTGTGGAGACAATGGCTTGAGGGGGCGAAACACTATTTTCTCATCTGGACTGACCACCGTAATCTGGAGTACATCCGGGCGGCGAGGAGACTGAATCCTCGTCAGGCAAGGTGGGCGATGTTTTTTACCAGATTTCGCTTCCRTATCTCTTACAGACCAGGTTCCCGTAACGCGAAGGCCGARGCACTGTCCCGTCTCTATGATACAGAGGAGCGGCCCATCGATCCCACCCCCATACTTCCGGCCTCTTGTCTGGTGGCACCGGTGTTATGGGAGGTGGACGCGGACATCGAGCGGGCTACTCGGCTAGAACCTCCTCCACCACAGTGTCCAGCGGGTCGGAGGTACGTCCCGCTAGGTGTTCGTGATAGATTGATCAGGTGGGCCCACACGCTACCCTCCTCTGGTCATCCGGGGATCGAGAAGACAGTGCGGGCTCTTAGGGGGAAGTACTGGTGGCCCACCTTGGCTAAGGATGTGAGGGTTTATGTTTCCTCCTGTTCGGTGTGTGCTCAGTGTAAGGCTTCTAGACACCTGCCTAGAGGGAAGTTACAGCCCCTCCCCGTTCCACAGCGGCCTTGGTCACACCTGTCTGTGGACTTTCTTACCGATCTTCCTCTGTCACAGGGGAACACTACGATCCTGGTCATTATGGATCGGTTCTCTAAGTCCTGCCGTCACCTCCCTTTGCCCGGTCTCCCTACGTCCCTACAGATTGCGGAGGCCCTGTTTACACACGTCTTCCGGCACTACAGGGTGCCTGAGGATATAGTTTCTGATCGGGGTCCCCAGTTCACTTCCCGGGTTTGGAAGGCGTTCATGGAGCGTCTGGGGGTCTCGATCAYCCTGACCTCTGGTTTTCACCCCGAGAGTAATGGGCAGMTGGAGAGAGTGAACTAAGATGTGGGCAGGTTTCTGCAGTCGTATTGCCAGGACCGGCCTGGAGATTGGGCGAGGTTTGTCCCATGGGCCGGGATGGCCCAGAATTCACTTCGCCACTCCTCCACGGACCTGTCGCCGTTTCAGTGCATGTTGGGCTATCAGCCGGTCCTGGTACCGTGGCATCAGAGTCAGACCGAGGCTCCTGTGGTGGAGGATTGGGTGCAGCGCTCAAAGGAGACCTGGAGAGCCGCCCAGGAATCCCTGAAACGGGCCGGTTGGCGACAGAAGGTGAGCACTGACCGCCACCCTAGTGAGGCCCCCGTYGCTCTCGACCCGAAACCTGCCGTCTCAGCCTGCCCTGCCGGAAGCTGGGTCTTGTGGGGCCATTTAAAGTCCTGAGGAGAATAAGCGAGGTGTGTTATAGGTTACAGCTCCCCTCTTACTATTGCATTAACCCCTCGTTTCATGTGTCTCTCCTCAGGCCGGTGGTAGCTGGTCCACTACAGGATGTTGAGGTGCGGGAGGTCCCTCCGCCCTCCCTGGACATCGAGGGGGTCCGGCGTACACTGTACGGTCCATCCTGGACTCTAGACATCGGGTGGGGGGCTTGCAGTACCTCGTGGATTGGGAGGGGTACGGTCCGGAGGAGAGGTGCTGGGTGCCGGTGGGGGACATCTTGGACCCATCTCTGCTGGGTGAGTTCCACCGCCTCCATCCTGATCGCCCTGCGCTTCGCCCTCCGGGTCGTCCTCGAGGCCGGCATCTGCGCGGTCGGGGGGGGGGGGGTACTGTCACGACTTCCACCGAAGGTAGCTCCTCTCCCTGTTCGGGCGGCGCTCGGCGGTAGTCGTCGCTGGTTTACTAGCTGCCACCGATCCTTTTTCCTTTTCTTTTGGTTATGTCTGTTTTGTGTTTCACCTGGTTTTATTTTGGTTAATTGGGGGGGAGGGGTTTATCTCTTTTTGTGCGATTGTTTTGTTTGACTGTCATTAATTTTGGGTTGCGTTTTCTTTAGTTCGTTTTTAACAGGTGTTTTTTCCCTGGACTGTGTCTGAGTGGGGTTTTGTGGCTACTGTTGTAGTCCGGTGTCCTGTTTATTTGAGCTTGTTTAATAAAAAGCCCTTTTCCTTCGGAACTTGTTTCTCCTGCGCTGACTCCACCCCCAATCTCCTTGGGAGATTCACAGTACAACTAATAGAAATTACTGTACAACTACATATAAATAACTGTACAACTACATAGTAAAAATACTACAACTACATAGTAAATATACTGTACAACTACAAGTAAATATACTGTACAACTACATAGTTAATATACTGTACAGCTACAACTACATGTAAAATTACTGTACAACTACATAGTAAAAATACTGACAACTACATAGTAAAATACTCTACAACTACATAGTAAAAATACTGTACAACTACAAGTAAAATATACTGTACAACTACATAGTTAATATACTTGTACAGCTACAACTACATAGTAAATATTTACTGTACAACTACATAGTAAAAATACTGAACAACTACATAGTAAAAATACTGTACAACTACATAGTAAATATACTGCTCAACTACATAGTAAAAATACTGTACAGCTACAACTACATAGTAAATATAATGTACAACTACATAGCAAATATGCTGTACAGTGCATGTCCACTGTCCAGAGTTAACCCCTATAACCTTTTATCATCCGCCCCCGCTCCCATCAAGCAGTGCTCCGTCCCATCATCCATCCCTCAGCTAGCCCTGTCACGCCATTGGCTGCCCCTGGTCACCCCTAAACAGCCCTGACTGAGGGCTTGTGCTGCACGTTGTCGATGTGGCTGTTGATAGGATGTGACAACTGTATTAGGRACAAATCAGTCAGCCTGCTTCCATTCTCTGCTGGACTATGGAGCGATGTGCGCCGCCGGCCCCAGTTTTCACGGGCGGCTCTCGCTCTCTCTCTCTCCCGCTCGCTTTCTCTCTTCCGCTCGCTCTCTTTATCTTCTTTCYTTTTTTCCTTCCAGCATATCACCCCCTATTATCTGCGCCGCTCCCTCACCATCTAGCAGTCCTCCCTTGGGATGTAGTCTCTCCATTCTCTCCTGGCCTCGGTGATCCAGGGAATAAAGTCACGCCCATCACCCAGAGCAGCCAATCACCACCTTCTATTGACCTGTAAGCATCATCAGCTTCTTCATCTAGCACTGTAGAGGGTGTGGAGGGGGGAGYGGACAGAACACATAGAGGTGCAATAGAGGTTGTACAAATGTACCACACATTTGTATGTACTGTAGGCTTAACCAACTGAAACTACTCAATGTAAGGTTGATAACTAGTTCAATGTACCGGTCATGGACTGAGGGAAATCGCGTTGATCATGCTGATTATACAAACTACTTGGGCCCACAGTAAAATACATTAGCCAATATCTATATGAGTGAAAATATGGTAATACATGAGAATGTCTAATAGATGAAGAATTATTCCATTGACATATATTCCATTTACAGGATGAGTCAAGTTAGATGGTTTGTTCTAACACAGTAAAGAATGGAGAAATCCCTCTGTCAATATGTCACAGGATGAGTTAAACAGAGGGAGGTCTGGGAGATTAGCAGTGCCTTGTGAAAAAGCGTCTCACTCGAGTGCCAATGGAAATCATCCAATTTCTGCCTCCAAGTTTAAAGTTAGAGACAGAAGGGGAAAATGAATAGGATTAGGTGAATAAAAACTTCCGAACACTTTAGCTAAATGTTTCTGCATGTTTAGATTTCCCTCTCAAAGAGGGATCGAGGGAACATTACCGGAAGATAGAACAGTCAACTTTTACAACTGTTTCTCTTCATACTTAATCAAGGTTGGGCGATCTAAAAACATTTAGCATGCATTTCCCTGTTCAGGTTGTTCACAACAAAGCTACCCTATTAATATTGTTCCTTATCTTACACAGCTTGTGAGACATAGACTTCACTTGTGATAAGTCTGGTCAGAAAATCTATGCAATCTCCAGCCGCCCAATTAGACAGCAATTCATCATTATGAGTATTGCTACACTTAGAAAAAAGTGTTCTTTAGTTGTCCCCATAGGATAATTAATAGGCTCTTGCTGTAGCCTTTATTTTCTCTAGAGATAGGACAAAGTGTTTTTTGTTATGTTGAACATGTGCTCTTCATGACAGAATGTTAACATCAGGTGAAATACAATTATTTCCCCCATCAAGTGACACTACTCAAAAGGCACCTGATTGGTGGACAAGGGTCACCTTGGAAACCCACAATTAAAAGGGTGAATATTGACAATATTTGATGAATCTTACATGTCTGTGAAACATGTGGGAGCATTCCTGTGCTCCCAATGTGAAACCAGTGAACAAACAACCTGAATTTAAAAACCCAGAAATGGAAAAGTGAATAGTGTAGACAGAAGTGATCTAATGTGTTGCTTAGCCTCTCTCCTTCACTTTGTGTTCCTGAGCCCATGAAAAGCAAAGTTCAGAAGGTTGTGAATCGCTCTCTGTTCAGTCCCGTGCAACCTTGAGAAATCATCTGAAATCAACAACAATTCACAGGAGTGTGCTGTTTGCGCTTGCAAGAATCAGAGACAGACTATTCAAGATCTAGTATTGTGATTTTTTGCTGGATATCAAAGAAGACAGTGAGCTTCCTGAGCTAGAGGCCAGCAGTTACTCCATAGCTCTGTGTACGCTCACCTCTGTCTTCTGTAGTCTCAGGCAAGGCAASTAAACAGGGTAGCTAATGTCAACCTACACTCTTAGAAAAAGGGCTGCTATCTAGAACCTTAATGGATTCTTCGACTGTCCCAATAGGAGACCCCATTGAAGAACCCTTTTTGGTTGCGGGTAGAACCCTTTTGGGTTCCAGGTAGAACCCTTTCTACAGAGGGTTCTAAACTCAGCAAAAAAAMAAACATCTCTTTTCAGGACCCTGTCTTTCAAAGATAATTTGTAAAAAAAATCCAAATAACTTCACAGATCTTCATTGTAAAAGTTTTAAACACTGTTTCCCATGCTTGTTCAATGAACCATAAGCAATTAATCAACATGCACCTGTCGAACGGTCGTTAAGAAACTAACAGTTTACAGACGGTAGGTAATGAAGGTCACAGTTATGAAAACTTATATAGAACCCAAAAGGATTCTACCTGGAACCCAAAAGGGTTATAAATCCTCTACGGGATCGGTGTCCCTCCACCGGGTCGGTTGAGCTAACGTGGGCTAATGGGAT
>NC_036840.1:2559795-2618146 GCF_002910315.2 Salvelinus sp. IW2-2015 | reverse complement strand
AGGAGAGAGATTTGGAACCCACATTAAAAGGGTGAATATTGACAATATTTGATGAATCTTACATGTCTGTGAAACATGTGGGAGCATTCCTGTGCTCCCAATGTGAAACCAGTGAACAAACAACCTGAATTTAAAAACCCAGAAATGGAAAAGTGAATAGTGTAGACAGAAGTGATCTAATGTGTTGCTTAGCCTCTCTCCTTCACTTTGTGTTCCTGAGCCCATGAAAAGCAAAGTTCAGAAGGTTGTGAATCGCTCTCTGTTCAGTCCCGTGCAACCTTGAGAAATCATCTGAAATCAACAACAATTCACAGGAGTGTGCTGTTTGCGCTTGCAAGAATCAGAGACAGACTATTCAAGATCTAGTATTGTGATTTTTTGCTGGATATCAAAGAAGACAGTGAGCTTCCTGAGCTAGAGGCCAGCAGTTACTCCATAGCTCTGTGTACGCTCACCTCTGTCTTCTGTAGTCTCAGGCAAGGCAAGTAAACAGGGTAGCTAATGTCAACCTACACTCTTAGAAAAAGGGCTGCATCTAGAACCTTAATGGATTCTTCGACTGTCCCAATAGGAGACCCATTGAAGAACCCTTTTTGGTTGCGGGTAGAACCCTTTTGGGTTCCAGGTAGAACCTTTCTACAGAGGGTTCTAAACTCAGCAAAAAAGAAACATCTCTTTTCAGGACCCTGTCTTTCAAAGATAATTTGTAAAAAAATCCAAATAACTTCACAGATCTTCATTGTAAAAGTTTTAAACACTGTTTCCCATGCTTGTTCAATGAACCATAAGCAATTAATCAACATGCACCTGTCGAACGGTCGTTAAGAAACTAACAGTTTACAGACGGTAGGTAATGAAGGTCACAGTTATGAAAACTTATATAGAACCCAAAGGATTCTACCTGGAACCCAAAAGGGTTATAAATCCTCTACGGGATCGGTGTCCCTCCACCGGGTCGGTTGAGCTAACGTGGGCTAATGGGATTAGCATGACTTTGTAAGTAACAAGAACATTTACCAGGGCAGAAAGCTTAAATTCTTGTTAATCTAACTGCACTGTTCAATTTACAGTAGCTTTTACAGTGACAAAATACCATGCTATTGTTTGAGGAGAGTGCACAACAACAAAAAACTTTTATCACGGCAACTGGTTTGAAAACATTCATCTCAGGAATGTAAATGATGTACTTACATTCAGTAATCTTGCTCTGATTTGTCATCCTGTTTTTGCCCTGTCTAGGGTTTTGTATGTTTATGGGGTTTTACTAGTCTAGGTGTTTTGTTATGTCTATGGTTGCCTAGATTGGTTCTCAATTAGAGGCAGCTGTTTATCGTTGTCTCTGATTGGGAACCATATTTAGGTAGCCTGTTTTTCATTGTGTGTTGTGGGTGATTGTTTCCTGTTATGTGTTTGCACCTTTCGGGACTGTTTCGATTTTCGTTTGTATCATTCACTTTGTTATTTTGTATTTTTTTGTGTTCAGTTTTAATAAATTAAAATGGACACTTACCACGCTGCACATTGGTCCGATCCTCGTCTGAAGAGGAGGAAAGCCGCTACACATCCTGAGGGTCCCAGAGATAAAACTTAGCATAGCTTTGTTTTTTCAAAACTGTAATAGCTACTGTAATATCCTTGCTTCAGGTCCTGATWTGGGTATGTCATTTTAGGTGAAAATTGAAAAAAGGGTCCAATCCTCTGTGCCAAATAAAGTAACAGGGTTGACAGTAACAGGGTTGACAACTTCATCTTACATCAGCCATAACTCCCCTTGTGTTGACTGAGGTATTCGAACCAGCGACTGGCCCATGCAATACGTATAGATGTGGCGTGTGATGTGGCTCACATACTAAAATATTAGGCGGCTGTGTGTGTGTGGTGTGTGTGTGTGTGTGTGACTCAGGAAAACCACAGCTGAATGTTTTCCCGCCGTTGAGGCTGGCTGAGCTAGGCTAATGGTGGGTCCGTGGGCGGGTGGTGGGTGGCAGGTGGCAGGGCAGCCCTCCACAGTAACAGCCCATGGAGGTAGTGCAAATGGGGCCGTCTTCCATTAACTTAATTTAGCATGGCCCATCCACAAGGGAATTAGTGTTTTTCATCATGAATCTTGTTCTGGAGGCAGCTCTGCAGAATAGTTACTACTGTAGCTGGCACAGCCACAAAGTCATAAAATCCTATTTTAAACGTAACCCTTTCCTTAACCCTAACTTTAAACACAKTGCTAACCCTAACTAAGCCTAACCATAACCTTAAATAAAGACAAAAAAATTTATGTATATGAATTTTTACAATATTTCCAATTTTGACTTTGCAGCTGGTCTATCTAAGGGGAAATCGCTCAGTTCTGCTTCCAGGACAAGACTCATGACAATAAATGTCAACCTTCCCACATGGTTCCACCTCCGTCTCCTATGCGGCTCCCAGCTGCTGGGTGATTAAACTGGCAGGAACTCGACAGTAACTTCCGAGTCAGATGGAGAGGATCAAAGTGAGGTGTAGAATCACTGATCTACAAATAGTATTCCCTAACCTAACAAGGTTTTGTGATATTAAGATTTGTAGAGRTACGCCTCCCCTGGCTTAGGCAATCCCCCCGTCAAACACACATGCAAAACCAGACAATGATTGATTGGAGACAGCTTATGCCAATACTAGTGGACAACGCAGTAAATACCGGTAAAAGCGCAGTGTCTACAGTTGTGGCCAGAAACTCCTGGCCCTACTCATAAGGCCCTGGTCCAAACCCTGTTCCCTCCCCCCTCTAATCAACAGTCTCACGACTTCAATCTCCTTCCCAAGCCAGCCTAGGAAACCAAATCAGGAACAAGAGAGAGAAGATTGCAATTGAGAGTTTGCCTTTAGTGTGGCCATGATTTTCCCACTTATGTCCTTTTGTGCTAGATATATACCCTAGCATTTTTAAAGCTAGAATCCTTAGTTGCTACATCCATTTTTGAACTTATAAATGAATTATATATACATGTGTGTGTGTGTGACTGTATACACTGCTCACTTATCAGTTTCTGGGTTTTTAGCTTCCGGTTGTTTGTTCACTGGTTTCACATTGGGAGCACATGAATGCTCCCACATGTTTCACAGACACGTGGGACTCATCAAATATGTTAAATAGTCACTCTTATCACTGGTTTAGCGTTTAGTTAAATCGTAAGATTCCAAGGTGACCACTCCCACTGGGCAAAGGCGTCAGTTCAACATCTAATTTTGATTTACATTTGGTTGAGTTGTCAACTAACATGAATTCAAAGTGAAATCAACCAAAAATGTCACCCTGCCATTGGATTTAGGTTGGGTGAAAAAAATGGATATTCTCTTACGTTGATGATCAGTTTTCCACATTGATTCAACGTCATCACATTTAATTTTGGGTTGAAATGACATGGAAACAATGTTGATTCAACCAGTGGGCTGTCTTTTAAGGAAAATGAACCGTTCTCTATGCTGACTCAGCGATGTATCAACGCATAGTTCAACAAGAGCTGAGAGCACGTCAGCAATAAGAATGATCATCATGAGATACAGTCAGAGTGATATGAGAAAATAAATGACCGTTTTTAACAATCACTTTGGCACTAATTTCAGAACCGTGTGGTCATTTTTCAAAACTCTAGACACAAAGCTCAAAACGGTCATCACTTGTAACACAGGCTGTCCAATGTTCAAAACATTGCATTGTGCATTCATATCTTTAAAGAAACCTTGCAAAATATGCAGAATCATTATCTTAATCACTTATTAATCATGAAATACCATAGGAATACCATAGGAACATTCATTTAGATCACCCACACACAAGATACCGATAGTTTCACTGTGTAGTTGTTCGTACAATCATTAAATATTGTCGTACAAAATATGTGATACATGTTTTATTATGCTACTATACATAAATACATCACTGTAAAAGGACTAGTAGAGAGAATACTACAGACACAGTGGAATCATTGAACAAAATATGACATTTATTGATGAAATACAATAAAATCACAACATAGGTTTCTTTGAATCAAAGCAAAAATAKTTAGCTACAAAAAAAGAAAAACAGTTAAAGGTCAACTYCAGTGTTCCTCACCTGGCTTACTGTAAAAAGCAAAACAAAAGATTGATTACTGTACTTCTATATTTCCATCAACKCRGTCTTGTGGATTTGGCCACAGGTTCTCATCCACATCACAATGGATGTTTTCATTAGCCAAACATCTTGGGAAGAATCTTCGGGCATGGCGAATCCAGGCCTGACACTGGTCTGCCGTGATGTCATTSCATGCGTCATCCATGGCCTGGAGAAAGGTGGCTTGTTCGTGAGGGCGCCTATCATATACCTTCCACTTCCAGGTGGAGAAAAATTCCTCAATCAGGTTAAGAAAAGGAGAGTATGGGAGTAAGTACAGGGTGGTAAATTGTGCATGGGCCTGAAACCATGCTTACACCATTTGAGCATGGTGGAACCTGACATTATCCCACACAATGACATAGGTCATGCCATCAGCTCTACAGAACTGATTTAGCTCATCAAGGAAGGTTACATTCGAACAGCGAATCATGTGGCTGCCTGCAACTCAATATATAGAGTATTTTGAGTAGAGAGCTTTAGATGTTGTTCGACCAAACATTAGAACGGGCAAGATGTGTAATCTAAGCAACTTTCACCGTGGTATGATTGTTGATGCCACACATYGTGATTCTAGCATCTCAGAAACAGCTGCCTTCCTGGGATTTTTACACACTACAGTCGCTAGAGTTTACAGAGAATGGTGCGATAAACCAAACACATTCAGTGAGTGGCAGTTCTGTGGGKAAAACACCTTGTTAATGAGAGAGGTCAGAGGAGAATGTCCAGACTCATTCAAGCTAACAGGAAGGCCACAAATGCTCAAATAACAGCTGTTTAAAACAGTGGTGTGCAGAAGGGCATCTCTTAATGTACAACACCGTGAATAATTCAGGCTGTGGAGGCAAAAGGGGTCCTACCCAGTACTAGATAGGTGTACCTAATAAAGTGGCCGGTGAGTGTACAGTAATGTCAAATCTGAAAACATGGTCTGGAAAAGTGGTACATGGGATCATAGAAACAGTGTCTGATAAAGAATGATGATGAAATATTACATCCATAGATAATGTAGTCCAATTGGTTCATGTTCCACTGTAATTGGTGTCAATGGATTTCGTTATCCTGAAACTTTCATGATCTAAACATGGAATATTGTTTGTCAGTTTCCATAAAACTATGCATTAAGAATAATGCAACAGTACCTTATCATTTTGAGCAGTTGTATCAATTGTTAGTTAGATCATTGTAATGAAATTAATAGACAGTCATTTCAGATGTATGTGTGAATTGCATTTTGAAATGGTAATACTTTGATGTTAAGTTGTGTCATTTTGAACAGGTGATTTTAGTTCAATGAACAAATTATCTTAGCTTTATGTGTATTGTATCCAAGCAATTGGAAAAAGTGTAAGAGTTTTGAAAAATTAGCATTTTGATCATTGGTTGTGAGTTTTGTGTCTAGAGTTTTGAAAAATAACATCAAGGTTCCGAAATTAGTGCCAAAGTGATTGTAAAAAACTGTAATCAGAGGTGAGTGATAGCACTTTTTCACACACATTATCCCCGTCCAACTAGAATGGAGATAAAGGAACACCCTGATCCACCACAGAAGTTCATTACTGAAGTCCAGATGTGAGTGTGTCTGTGCGTATGTGGTGTGTGATGTGGCCTGCATAAGCACATTGTAGGTGGTGTGTAGTGTGTGTGTGTGGTGTGTGTGTGTGTGTGTGTGTGTGTGTGTGTGTGTGTGTGTGTGTGTTGTGTGTGTGTGTGTGTGTGTTGTGTGTGTGTTGTGTGTGCGTGAGACGAGAGCCACGCTGAATGTTGTTCCGCCGTTGAGGCTGGCTGAGTGAGGCTAATGGTGGGCGGGTGGCGGTGGTGGTGGCTGGGCAGCCCTCCACAGTAATGGCCATGCAGGCAGCGGTATTCACCACATAATCCTGTAGAGTTCTCCCAGGTTAATCACCCAGCAGCTGGGAGCTGCATGGCAGAAGGAGGTAGAGCCCCGTGGATGTGCCATGCTAAATTAAATGAATGAAAAATGGCCTCATTAGCACTCGCTCTGTTGCTCCGGGAGGCAGGAGGGAATGTTCTAGTCTGGCCATATCTGGCTTTAGGCTGCATAGGGTGTAGGTGTATTGGCTGTAGTTGTAAATTAAGCGGTAGGCTGTAAACTATAGGCTGTAGGCTGTGAGCTATACCAGTCCTGGCCTGCAACAAGCAACACTATCAGCAGGGAGAGTGATTGCTTATGGAAATGTTGCTGCGTCAAGGTATAAATACATTGATTTAAACTTCATCAAGGACTGCTGTCAATCTGTTCTCCTTGTACTGTAAGAACACTCATAAATCACTAGGCATAGATGCTAAATAAATGTTGTATAGTTGGTGTATCCTTTTTGGTTATTGTAGAGCCTTGTGCTATTTGCCCTATCGCAGGTGCCTTACTGACATGGTCCTCACTGCCTCCTGTGCACACTCAAATCACCTGAGAGTGCTCAATTCATCACCTGTCCTGTGTCTCATAAGGTCCTGGTCCAAAACTTATTACCTCCATCATCACCCCACCCAGTTGCATGGTTCCAACTCCTTCCAAGCCAATCTAGGAAACTGAATCAGGAACAAGAGAGAGAAGATTGCGGCTACTTTCAGCTTTCTCCTTGAGAGTGGCCATGATTTGCCCGCTTATGTCCTTGTGTGCTAGATGTATAGCCTAGTATTTTAACACACTGTTCATTTCATCAGTTGCAAGGATGATGATACGATTGATGTGTGTTGTGTGTGGTGTGTTTGTCTGTGTGTATTGTGTTGTGTGTGTGTGTGTGTGTGTGTGAGTCCAGGATTGGGGAATAACTGATTACATGTAATAAATTACATGTAATCCGATTACTTCCCCCCTTTTTTTTAACGTAACTCAGGGTTTCCCAAACTCGGTCCAACACCCCCAACCCCCCCCCCCCCCCCCCCAGCACCACAAACTGATTCATATCATCAAAGCTTGATGATCAGGTTGGTTATTTGAATCAGCTGTGTAGTGCTAGGGAAAAAAATATATGTGCACGGGGGCCCCAGGACTGAGTTTGGGAAACTCTGAGTGACGTTACCAGCAAAAATATTGTAATCAAATTACAGATACTTTAGAAAAACAAGATTTCTTGGATTACTTTCAATTCAGAAATCATTTTTTCAAGATGAAAAAAAACATGACACCTTTCTGTTTTATGAATAAAATTCAATTAATTATTGAAGAAAGGCGCAATTTTAAGTTTGTTCCACCTTTCTGTTTTATGAATAAAATTCAATTAAACATTGAAAAAAGGAGCAATTTTAAATTTGTTCCACTTGAGCGAGTCTGACCACAAGTCAGAGACTACTATGATGACACACCAAAAGCGTTTGATGGATCCTTTTTGTCTTCTTCTAATGCCTCTTAATAACGGGAAAGTAATCCAAAAGTAACCAAGTAATCAGATTACGTTACTGAGTTTGGTTAATCTAAAAGTTACTTTACTGATTACAATTTTGGAAAGGTAACTACTAACTGTAACGGATTTAGAGAGTGACATACCAAAAATTTAGAGAGTGTCTGTATATGTGGTGTGTGTTTATATAGCAGGTGTCTGTGTTTGTTCCGGGCCTAATGGTGCAGTTGATTAGCATAATTGTAATTACCTGTGTGGAATGCAGCCAGACTCATGCCCCAGGTGAGTATCAGATGAGGTTGGTATTCCTCCCGTCCTCCTCGCTCCTCGGTGGTGAATAACTGAAATTGCCCAGCGTAAACACCTCAGAGACTTCAGCACCAGCTTACAGCCCTGAGAGACGAGGGGTGGAAAAATAATGCAGAAAATTAGAGCCGTTTTATTCTTGCTGACCAAACTGTTCCTTACTTTAATGCATTACGCTTGGGTCAGCTTCGGTATCTGTGTAGTGTAGCAGTTCACCTGAAAAAAKCCTTTATGCACATTGTTTCTCCTCTGTCAGCATTGATGATCAGTTCCAGGTGAAAACATTTACCAGGGTTGGACACATGCAGCATTATTTTTTATTTTTTTTCATGTAACAATCCCATTCCTTTCCTGGGGGACGCCAGATATACTGTATATAATGACGAGATGGTCTATTCTCCGCCCTAACAATGGGAGTCGTTGTCCCAAAGGCGGGAAGGCAGGTGTTCTGCTTATCGCTCTGCTTATTGCTGTGTTTGTTGACAGATTTCAACGGGAGTGGACAGTCCCACTTCGCCTCTTCCTGTCTCTAGCCCAGCAATAACACACCATATTCAAATAATCATAATTTCCGTGAATCAAGGCTTGGGAAAAAATAACTGCTTGAGAAACAATGTTCTATACTAAGTAGAGGCCTAACTTTCCCATTATGTACACCCATATTCTCACACCACGCTCTGAGCTGTCTGATGAGCCAAGCAGTCATAACCAGCTTGTTTCATTTGCTGCTTTCCCCTCTTGATTAGGCACATATGAGAGAGAATGATTCACGTCTTTTTCACTTGAAATGTGTTGATTACAAAAATCGCTCGCTGTGCAAAGGAGATTATGACGATGAATCATACTTGGGCTGCCAAACCACCACTGCTCTGAGAATCAGACGCCTTTCATTTAATCAGACGTCCCTTTATAGGGAGAAAAACTGTTCAGCAGATTCATCACAGCTCAAAGTGAAAGTCAGATGAAGCCAGACCTTACACCCAGAATGCAAAGTAGGATACTTTTGACGTGAATCTAGGCAAGAGCATCACTGGGCAAAACTTCTTCATCATTCAGCGAGTTAGAGCGCCGAATAAATACCCATTTTTTTCTGGTCACAATCTGAATGGAAATTCATTCCTTAGGCAGCAGGATTTAAGTGACAGATATTTGCTGTTCTGAATTCTGTACTTTCTTTGGAGACAGTCCTCTCCTATCATGGATGCTGTGTTCCTATCCCACAGTAGATGGAAACACAACCTACTTGCATAACAGGTGGTAAACACAGAACATTCTAGCATTTTCTTTACTCTCTCCTCCCCCTTGTCATCAAGGGAAATGGGGATAGGGTGCATGCATCTTCTCAGCCTTAATCAATGCTCACGTGTTGACATGATGAGAAAGAGAGAGAGAGATAGAGTGTGTGCCTAGTCTCTGTTTTGACTTGTGCCTCTCCGCTCTGCAGACAGCGTGGGGGCTTTAGCAGCTCAAGCTGTGAAGCTGCAGCTCACTGTGGATCCATGGCACCTCCGCCAGTAGTCTGTCATCGCTAGTGTTGCTTGGCAGTCTAAATCTGGCCAGGAAAAAAGCAGCAGCGTCTCTCCTGCTGCCTACATATCCTGCTCTGTGGGAATATAACACTCCGCTCCATAGCAATCAATATTGGATGCACCTTCAGGGACCAGCCGAGAAAATGGCCTCAGGCTGGACTGGTCCCATCCCACCCATTTTCTATATTTAAAACTAGGCTAGCGTATAATGAAATACATTACCTGCCATGAGCGCTCATAACTCTACCAAGGAACAGACAGAGGAGTTATGGGGAGTGGTACGAAGAATGATCCAATTACACAAATACTGTTTTTACTCTCAAGAACATTTATCACTGTGGCTCCAGCAGATAAATCATAACTGCGTTGGTGGGAGATAAAATTTCCTTGAAATCGCTTGATAATGCGGGATAAAAAGCCCATCATGAAATAAGTAAATCTGGCTCTTGCATCTGGGATGATACAGTGTTTGTGTGTGTTGTGTGTGTTGTGTGTGTGTGTGTGTGTGAGGAAGAGAGTGAGAGCCAGAAGAAATGTGTGAGATGGAAACAGCCCAGATTTCCCCCGAGGGAGTCATAGGGCCTCGGCTCTCCCCATCTGATAGACATGAAAATAGACATGGCAGCTATCAACACATGATCCTCCAGCACCACGCTGTACCTCCTCCTCCTCCTCATCTCCCCTCATCGCCCCTCATCTACAACATCTGCACCCATCACAGTCTGGTCTCTACGGGCTGCCAGAGAAGGCATACCATCACCAAGAAAAGCTGGAAAGAAAACCATCCCTGAAGTTCCCATTGCGGAGAGTAGAGAACAACATGGGATAAGAATGTTCTAAGTCATTTGTGTTCGTATAAATGGTACACAGATAAAACAACTATTGTGGCTTCGGATACAGTGAGATTGAAGCAATCCTGTACTGCATTTTCTAAAGTGAAGGAGAAATTGTCCTGTTCTATTATTAAATCAAATCAAATCCCATTTTATTTGTCACATGCGCTGAATACAACAGCTGTAGACCTTACAGTGAAATGCTTACTTACAAGCCCTTAACCAACAATGCAGTTTTAAGAAAATCCCTAAAAAAAGTAAGAGATAAGAATAACAAATAATTCAAGAGCAGCAGTAAATAATAATAGCGGGGCTATATACAGGGGGTGCCAGTACAGAGTCAATGTGTCAATGTGCGGGGGGCACCGGTGTCGAGGTAATTGAGGTAATTATGTACATGTAGGTAGAGTGATTAAAGTGGCTATGAATAGATAATAACAGATAGTAGCAGCAGCGTAGGGGGAGGAGGGGCAATGCAAATAGTCTGGGTAGACATTTGATTAGCTGTTCAGGAGTCTTATGGCTTGGGGGGAGAAGCTGTTTAGAAGCCTCTTGCACCTAGACTTGGCGCTCCGGTATCGCTTGCCGTGCGGTAGCAGAGAGAATAGTCTATGACTAGGGTGGCTGGAGTCTTTGACAATTTTGAGGCACTTCAAGGTGTGCGTGCACATGCAACCGTTAATAACATAACGACAGTGGGTCGTTCTGTGGTGTGGCTGCAGATATCCTTCGAAACAGTGCAAAGCAGGGGAAATGATTGTAATCCAAAGTGAAAGATAGGAAGATACAAGGAAGTGGAATAATTGCTGTGCTAAAAGCCATTACCTGGCTCCAAATGGAGGCTGGCTTCAAACAAGGGGAAATGACAGTAATTAGGTGAAGGCGAGTTGTTTCTGCTGGGGACATTTCAGCCATGTAAATGGAACTAATGCATCACAGTCAAATGGGTAGGAGCATTGACACACTCATAGACCAGTAATAACCTGGCCTTTGTACTCTCTGATCAATATGGGGTGATTACATTCAACAGCACTGGTTGCCTCCTAAATGGCACCTTCTTCCCTATTTCCCATTTAGTACAGAGCCCCATTCTGAGTAGGGTGCCATTTGGGACAAAGCCTTAAAAATAAGCTCTTAATAGGTACAAAGCTAAATCAACTGTTCACTGGATTTCAATCTTTTTTAGATGCACTTGGAGGGAAGAATAATCTTTAAGCCATAGGTTATGACAGGCAGTTAAAAGAGAGAGAGAGAGGGGACAAAGAGAGAGAGAGAGAGAGAGAGAGAGAGAGAGAGAGAGAGAGAGAGAGAGAGAGGAGAGAGAGAGAGAGAGAGAGAGGAGAGAGAGGAGGTTTCTATCTCCAATGCTATTAGTATTTCAATCAGAGAAATACCTCCCACGTCCCTTCGCGGGGATTTGAAACCCCTCTCTAGCTCTACGTCACTTATCCCGTTCTCCTCCACACACAACGTCCTTGGCTGAGTTATGACGATACTGCAATAATGAGCAGACAATCCAACATGTTGAGCTCACATCTCTCCCTGGCAGGGTTGGGGACAGTGGAGGGGGTGTTAGATATTCCACACCGTGGTACACTCCTGCCAGCCTTGGGAGAGTAATGAGGCAGCGCCAGCGTGGCAGACCCACCACCGTAACACCCCCGTCTCGCTGCCTAATGAATGAATGAGCCGCGCCCAGAGCGTTGAAAAACGAGCCGGTTCCGCACCAGCCCCTGAAGGGGAATTCCTTCCTTCCCCAGCCAARATCCCACATCCCAACCCCTCCTCCACCTGACCCTCCTCCTCCCACCCCTGATTCCTACGGGGGGTGATTGATTAAACCCAGAATGGTGAACACCCTCCACCTCGTATTAATTTGGTTAGTGCCCCATACAATGCAGTGATACACCATCAGCAATGACCTCATCTTATTTCTTTTTTTAAATCATCAGATCAATACTACAATAGGATGTGATCTGAGGTCATTCAGGTCAATGATTACCAACAACCTGAGACTGTAATGTTCAGGAATCATCATAAATAAAATGTTGGTATATAAATAGCATTTGTGATTTGTCACAAGGGAGTTGGGGTTTAACATAATTCTGCTGAATAGCATAAAACATACATTTGGATTTAGACAACTGATGAATAAGTGTTTAGTGTTTACTATGCCCCTGAAAGACACACTGTCACACCAAATGCAGAATGCGAGTCGCAGGCCCCAAGAGCTCACAGATTTGGATCACAGGGTTGCAGCTCCGCTCCTCTCCCCCCTCTCTGGCCTGCGGTATGTCCCTGTCCAGGTGCAGAGCGATGCAAAAACATGTCTGGAACAGACTGTCAGCCACAGGCGCCCAGGGGACAACAAACCAGATCGCAGAAAAAAACAACAGTTGGACCCTGAAAACTAGTTTCACCGTTGATATGAACCTTGTCCTTATTATTATTATAGAAACACATCTGTCACTTCACTTTCTTTGTCTCCCAGGGATTGAACCAGGGTGCCACCTCTCTCCTCTCTGGGCGCTGTTTCATGTGTGGTGAGGTCTGTGTGAATATGTTGATTAGCAGGAGAGACCACTAGGTCAGGATATTAAACAACAATGTCAACACGCTAGGCATCATACTCTGCACAACAACATCACTAGAATAAATAGGTTTGAAAAAGCAAATACAAACAGATTAAATTCATACTGACAGACATGTATTTTTTTTCTCTTCATGCAATACAAATTAAGATCTTTGCTACTATCGTGCAAATCCCATCCCAACTTTAATTATTTTAATCTGCAAAAGTACCTCGGGTCATTTCATCATGCATACAAATATGTTATAATCCATGACTGATGAACTGCAATCTTCAAAGCATTGTCATCCTCTGTTTTGTTCATCAGTGATATCCCCACGAGGTTTCCTTCATGCAAAAGGGATCTGACTGTCTCTCTCCTCCAGTTACGTTGATTTATATACCGTTCTATTCCAGAGGACAGTGCAGTGTGTACGTTCTATAATCTATGACAGCATGTGTCTGTGTCAGTTTACCATGTTGTTGATCTGTTGGGGTCTCGAGCGCCTCTCTCCAGGAAGCAGTAAGCCCTGAGGCCCCGAGGCCCTGCTGCAGAGGACACGAGTCTTCAGACCTGAACAACGGCAAGTTCCCTGCAAATGTCAAACCACAGGGTCCCAAGGCATTGCAACCTCACAACACACTTGATCAATAGTTCCGTTGATCACAATTGGACATGCTTACTGCATGATTACACAGTCCTCTAGACTTAGCACACGATGCCTGGCTTTGCTCTGAGGGGTAGACATGTGTATAAAAGGGGTGGATATGGGGAATATAAATTAACTCACAACGCACACTACTGGTTCGGCATCATTAGTAGAATGGCTAGGCCAACCTCCACCATGAAGGGAAGGACAGTACACTCCTTAACTACCTACTGTAGCAATCTCTGTTTGTATTCAATCACATTACCATAGAAATGATAAAGACAGGACTTAGCCTGTAAAACCCAAAGCGCATTCAGAGATCTCCTGAACTCCTGTGTGTACTGACAGTGTTCAACCTACTAGCTCTCCCTGTGAGGGTTAGGTGATATTGAGCAGGTAGGGGTGGGAGGGAGGAGGCTGCTCTGTATATTGAGGTTGGAGGGTGAGTGCAGGTCACCAAGGAGACAGATAAGACCCTACCTTGCATGAGCCATTTTTCACCTAAATTAGAGTGAACCACTGCAATGTAAAAATGTTTACTTACAGGCAGATACTGTAAAAAAAGGTACAGTATGTTACCATACATTCCAAAGAAACTTTGGTTTAACAGTATATTACTGTAAAGCTTACAACAACATCTTTTTTTTACATTGTGGGATGTGGTACATGATTGTGTAGTATATAGGGTCTCTATCTGTCTAAGAATATATGCATACAGTTGAAGTCGGAAGTTTACATACACCTTAGCCAAATACATTTAACTTGTGCAATAGTGCCACTAACAAAGATAACTACCCACGAATGCGAAAGGAAAAAAGGCTGCCTAAGTATGATTCCCAATCAGAGACAACGATAGACAGCTGCCTCTGATTGAGAACCACACCCGGCCAAACACAAAGAAATAGAYAACATAGAAATAAAGAAACTAGAATGCCCACCCTAGTCACACCCTGGCCTAACCAAAATAGAGAATAAAAGCCTCTCTATGGCCAGGGCGTGACACCATGGTGATGACAACGATGATGATGATGATAATGACGACGACGACGAGCATGATAATGATGATGATAAAGACGACAACGATCACTAAATAAATMACAACAACACTGACAATGATTTTGCTGAAGAATGATTATGGTTATGATTTCCTTAAACATAATCGCTCTGATTTGGTCTCAAATTACTTTTTATTATATTGCGGATCATAAATAAGACATTTATACCAGTAAGGCTGAGTCAACGTTTCACTCCAGTCACCCCAGAAATAATGTCTTCTGACCCTGTTAAAGCTGTGCATAGAATGCTGTGCAGATAGAATGTCCTTATGAGGAAGGGTGATGAGGACCCACAGATCGTTACTATAAGGAGATCTCATATTGGTTCTGCTTGAATGTATAGTTTGCTGGTTGCACCAACATATCTTGAAAGTTAAGATTGAGTTGAAAGTTAAGATTGAGTTGAAAGTTAAGATTGAGTTGAAAGTTAAAGTTAGAGATTCTGATGCAACTCTGTCAGCGAATAGTAACTACTTCTTAGTGAGCAATAGGTAGATAGAAACATGACGTACCCCGTGTAATCTAACAGAATATAGGATTTTAAGATGATTTAATGTTGGTAAAATGTAATGTTTCAGCAAGAATAGGATTTTGAGCAGGCTAATAGTGTATTTGAGGGATCTGTATTGGTCATCAACATTACAGTAGCTGTGACCAGTGATGAGGTTGTTACTCAAAAAAGTAATATATTACCAATGAATTGTTACTTCATTCAAAAGTAGCAAATTACTTGTCACTCCCTGGGAAAAATCATTAGTTACACTACTGGATATAGTACTTTCGGTTACGCGTTACAGTATGTAGGCCWATACAAGTAGCCTAATTACCAGCTACAAGTTTGTTCAGCTCTCCCTGGGCTCCAGCCTGTCCTCCTGAAAGATGAAATCAAGCCTTGTGTTACGCTCGTTGTTGGAATGAGTGGACCAAGGTGCAGTGTGGTAGGCGTACATCTTACTTTATTCAATGAACACCGAAAAAACAAACGTAAAGTTTAGTAGCGCTAAACAGCACAGTACCAAAACAAGATCCCACAAACTACAGGTGGAAAAAAGGCTGCCTAAATATGATCCCCAATCAGAGACAACGATAGACAGCTGCCTCTGATTGGGAACCATACCAGGCCAACATAGAAATATAAAAAACTAGAATACCCACCCTAGTCATTTACATTACATTTAAGTCATTTAGCAGACGCTCTTATCCAGAGCGACTTACAAATTGGTGCATTCACCTTATGATATCCAGTGTTTAAGTTTTTCATTCTAGTCACACCCTGACCTAACCAAAATAGAGAATAAAAAAGGCTCTCTAAGGTCAGAGCGTGACACCTTGGTTGTTTGGTTGAGGTAGGCCTACAGCAGCAGTGGTCAGGCCTCCGGGGTCTTTTGCTACGAGTTTTGTCTTGGCGTGTTGCTTTACAGGTTCTTCAAGAGATTGGAAGTTGTGTTTCTAGCAGTGGAGAGATGTTTCTCTAATGGACACAGTTTACATTCTACAGTTATATTATTGTAATGTTGTCCTTCTACCAAATCAAAGTAATGGAAGTACTTCTGAGAAACTCAATGTTTTAGACACTTCTGACATTTTTCACTAAAACTGTTAGTAGTAATAGTGTGTATGTAAACAGGAACTTGGTGAAAGGACTAAGGACAAAAACAATTAGAATCTGGGGCGGGGGGATTTTTTATATTGCGTCAGAGGGAATAATAACTATCACAAATATTTATTTGGATCTATAACTGTAATAGGAAGGTAATGATAACAAAAGTAAAGAAGTAATGGCGACCTATCTTTGATCAGTAACTAATATTATTACTCAAATTACAACAGTACTCCGTTATATTACTCGTTACCGCAAAAATAAATATTATTACTGTAATGCCCCAACACTGGCTGTGTGTTACGGCTGTCGTCTTCCTCCTCTTCCTCGGACGAGGAGAGGAGAGAAGGATCGGTGGACCAATACGCAGCGAGGTAATTAGACATAAATAATATTTATTGAAACACGAAGACGAAATACGAAAACACTTGGAAATTACAAAATAACAAACARGACGTAGACAGACCTGAACATGGAACTTACATAACTACACGCAGAACTCACGAACAGGAACAGACTACAKCAAACGAACGAACAGCCAAGACAGTCCCGTGTGGTGCACATACACAGACACGAAAGACACAGGAGACAATCACCCACAAACAAACATTGAGAACAACCTACCTTAATATGACTCTCAATCAGAGGAAATGCCAAACACCTGCCTCTAATTGAGAGCCATACCAGGCAACCCTTTAACCCAACATAGAAACACAACACATAGAAATGCCCACCCCGCTCACGCCCTGACCAATAAACACATACAAAACAAGAGAAAACAGGTCAGGAACGTGACACTGTGACACATCAACAGTGAAATTAAGATTTCAATTAATATTTAATTTTTGTCCCTCAACAGACATTAGCCCATCAATGTTTTAAGAGGGCCTAAACTTTTTAAGGAGACCCAGGCGTCTTCAGTAATATGTCTACTGATCTACTCAAAGCCTCTGTCAGGAACCAACCGTTAAACTTTTCTGTGGGTGGGTGATAATGTTAGATTAACTGACAGTGATCATTATCTATGCAGATCTAAAAGGGAAACGTATGCAATCATCTGCAATTGAGCTGAGCGAAATCAATATTGATGGCTACAATCTCCTCCTTATGAGAGGAAAAGAGTGAATTGTCCCACTGAAGAGAATATAACACTCAAATGCTTACACTGCAAGAACACCTCTGTGTCGGGAACAGGACACCTGCAATGAATGCAATGGACTCTATTTCGTCATCATTTCCTGTTAGAATGTTTGCATTGTGTTTGTTTGTTGTATTTATTTGACAGTTCAAATTCTCTGTGTACATTACATAACACAGGAAGGCCATAAGGGAGGGGTAAGCTGGTGTCTGGACTCCCCTGCCTGTGGGTGGGTGACTGGCAGGATGGGTACCGGCTGTCGGCGTCCTCTACATTTATCGGTGCTCCGACAGCACCTCACTGTGCCACAAACACACTGCAATAAAACCCCAAATTGCTTTGGATAAAACAAATGGCTTTGTCACTAGAGGGATAAGCAAAGGGGACATGAATAAAATAGCAACAAACAAAGGGAGAGTAGGGGGAGTTGAGACGAGCTACGGACTTCAGCAGCTGGCCGCGTCTCCGGGGTAAGAATTGATGAGGGTCATCTGCACTCCTCCGATGAGTGAAAGGGCACTCTCTCCGTCTACAGAGGCAGAGGAAATTCATTGAAGAAAAAAGAAATAAACCAAGAGGCCAGAATTGCTTTCAGAATCAACCACTTCATTTCATGGCTGGTGTAGCAGCTGTGGTACTGCTGAAACATCTAGCAGAGAAATACGGAGACATTCCAATATCATGGTACTGCCACTTGAATTACATTGTGTTCCTCCACAGTCAGTCAGAAATAATTTGTTAACCGTTGAGTCTTCGTAAATCTTGCTTGAACTTGCTTGATCTTGCTTGAAAAAGGAACAACTATTTTCTCTCCATCTTTAAATACAGAGGAGTGTTTTCTTAATGTCCTCATAGAGAGGAGCCACCTATGACCTCAGGTCCTCCTTCCCCAGGAGCACAAAATGGCTGCCTTTTTCCAATCACAATACCTGCAGAGGCACAACCATTTTTCACAGCCACTGCAGGCAGAGGCCTACTGATTAAGACCAGGCAAGTGGCAGCTAGCCCACACAGTGCTCTACKCCAAGGAGAAACTAAATAGAGGTGATGGTTCTCCTCAGAGAGGGAAGTAGAGAAAGAGTCTTTGGATAATATGAGGTCATTTAACCTCCGTAATCATTCCTGTCTGCCATTGGTCCTGTAATCTCAGCTCGGTATTTGGCTCAGCAGAGAGTAGAAGAGACATCTCTGCTTCTCCCTGCGTATATTAAGTGCAAAGCCACTAGTAAAAAATAAATATAGTCTATACTGTAATGTGCATGTTCATTCTTCTGTCTATTCCACTTGAAAAAAACACAGCTGTCAATCAAATCAATTAAGTTAGCTATAACTGTCATGCCCTGACCTTAGTATTCTTTGTTTTCTTTATTATTTTGGTTAGGTCAGGGTGTGACATGGGTGATTATATGTTTTTGTCCTGTCTATGGTTTTTGTATGTTTATGMGGTTGTTACCAGTCTAGGGGTTTTGTATGTCTATGGTTGCCTAGATTGGTTCTCAATTAGAGGCAGCTGTTTATCGTTGTCTCTGATTGGGAACCATATTTAGGCAGCCATATTCCTTGAGTATTTTGTGGGTGATTATCTATGTCTATGTTTAGTTGCTTGTGTCAGCACTATGATTATATAGCTTCACGTTKGTTTTGTTGTTTTTGTATAGTTCATTCCGTGTTCTTTCTTTATTAAAAGAAGATGTATTCAAATCACGCTGCACTTTGGTCTCATCGCTATAACGAACGTGACAATAACAGCATATCTGACGCATATCTGACGCTAAATAAATATGGACCAAGGACGAGTTGAAATCAAWMTTTTTTTTWTTTCYCTGATTCCACCAAACTCAATGCCCTCTCTCTTTCTCTCTCTCTCTCCTCTCCATTATTGTAACGATGTTCGTCTGAGGAAGAAAGAGTAGACCAAAGCGCAGCGTTGTACGTGTTTATGAATTTTATTATAACCTGAACACTGAAACAAAAAACAAAAGTGGAACAAAACGCAACAGTTCTGTCAGGTACTCACACAAAACAGAAAACAACTACCTACAAAACCAACATGGAAATGGCAACCTAAATAGGCTCCCCAATCAGAGACAACAAAAAAAGAACCAAAAAATAAAGAAAACAAAATATAACTAAAGTCAGGGCGTGACAATTATAAAATACATATCTCTCTCTTTTTCTCTCTCTCTTCTCTCCAGACTCACTGGTGCATGTCCTACACAGTCTTCTCTCCCCACATGTAGGAAATGCAGAAGAAAAAATGTATCAAAAGAGCAACCGACTCTCCCTCCTCCCTGGTCGGAGGAAACAAGATGAAAACAATCTAGTGTCTCCTCTCCGTTGCCGTCATAAATCAGAGAGGACTACGGTGGACGGAAGACACGCAGGACTCTGCATCATAATTAAAACACTCATCCTATATTCCACAGCCACACGCACACTCTTACGCACACACACACCAAGCCTCTTAGTTTTGACTCCGAAGCAAACCCATTCCTAATTAAAAATACAAAAATAGTGCCAATAGTGCACAATAAACAACTGAAAAGATGTTGCTGCCCTTGTTGTCATTGATTAATTGCGGCACGCCACCTTATCATTTAGTTCAGCATGATTAATGACAAATTAAATAAATAAACTCCTCTGCATTTTGCATGGGACTCATTTTTTTTCAGGGGGTTTCAAACAGGTTTGAAATAGGAGATCATCAGCGACGTGCGAAATGGCACAAATGAAAAGGCCATTGTTCTCAACTTAACTGGAGGACACGTGGTTTTCAGGAGGAAGTGAAAAGGCTCTGTGGAAATCAGCGAGACACACTCAACCTAAGGTGAGTGGAGTGGTCGTCTCAACAATAGCTATCTAATGACTGTGAGCCTGGCATCCCAGGCGGATAGAACAGAATTCAATGTAACCCGAGACCCGTCCTATACCGTAGCTAAGAGAACCTGGGCTACTTATGTCGTGGAAATATTGAATCAAATACTTCTCAGATAGCGGAGCTTGTGAATTCAAATAGACTTTATTACAAACAGCAATTCCATGGAAGAACCGACTCTCCATTCTTAGTACTTGACTTTTATACAGTCTTACCCTTACATAACATCGTCACTTCACTTTATGAATCTTGTTGTCTTGCTTAGTTTCCATTCTCTTATTGGCTCAGACATTGGGGCATAAATTCTATTGGTGGCGTGACATGCATACTCCTAATGGTTCCTATAACTGATTAGCTAATGTTCCTGTCCAAAGGTCTTCACAAGATCAGATATGGCCCAGACCAGACACGTCTTGTTGGTTTACCTTGCCTCATCCACACGGATTCTGCTTATGTTCTGTTTTAGGACATGTCTAATTTTTGACTCAATGTTGATCCAGCTTTGTACACTCACATGGGCTCAGCCTTCATTCTGCTTACACATGTCTAATATTTAAACTTATATCGATTCTTCTTTCTACTTCAAAGAGAACAGTATACGTACTGAAAATCACCAGATGACTGGAAATTCTCTTACACTTACTCCCTGTGTTAAATTTGTTGATGTTAGCGGTCAGTTTCACAGGAAGTAATGTGACCCAAGCTGACCTCAGTGGCTTATTTTTGTACTTATTCAACCTTTATTTAGCTAGGCAAGTCAGTTATAAGTACACCACAGTTCCATCGCTACCACACGTATGTCCTGAAAGCTAAGCCTTTGGCCATTCTCAGGCAACAATGAATGGAGCCATGGCCACAGTACAGGAAAGAGGCAGACCACAGCAGAAAATCTGAGATTCAACGCTGCACCAACTCAGATGTTTGTTACTCCTAACGCCACTAATTAACAATATTGACGGCTAATGAGCAGATGAAGTAGGAGAATTACAACCCACACTAACGACTTTGTCTAATAAGCCTGTTCATTATCTCCCTAACAGCCACAATGGCAAAGAATTCAACTTGTTGCTTCGACACTTGGACGACGGGAACCAAAAAAGGGGTGAGAGAAACAGAGGGGGGACAGTCACTGAGGGAGCACAAAGACACTGAACAGAAGTTGGCTGTTTCTATTCTCCTTCGCTGCTGGGAAACGGTCTGATTGATCTACACAAAATAAGAGGAGAAGTCTGCCCTCCCCCTTTCTTCCTCTCCCAACATCACCCCATCTCTCCCTCCTCTCAATTATCAAGGTGATGCCCCAGATGTACAGGCAATTATGCATTAAATTCCTTTTAAATTAGGTGGCGTGTAAACAATGCACCAGGAGGTTGAAGGCACGGCCCCTCCATTTCTCAATTTAGACTCATTGATTGCCCTCCCCAAATCTGGTTGCTTCCATTATGGGCTGCATTATGTGCTGCCTGAATACCAAAAGGATTAGGATGAGGCCATTCAAAGTCTTAACACGTAAAACCTGGTGGTTTTAATGAATTTGGGGAGCACTTTACATTAAGTTACCCCTATGACTATATATCTACACAGTAATAACTAGTAACAACATAGTTACGTGTTACTATGTCATTATGTGGTAATAAGGGTGTAGAGCTAATAGCTATCAGTTATTACACAATTGGAACAAGGAATGTGTAATTACACATCCACTGGCCGAAGGTTATTCCACGTGTGTAATTATTGATGCTATGACACATTTTCTTGTTACACTATGTAAATAATGTTGTGTAATTACACATTTGAAAGGCACCTGTGAATTACCATGTTAATAACTGTACCTTGTTAAACATGCAACATTTGTGAGGAGAAATGTGAGGAGAATTGACAGACGTTAACAGTGACTACATGCTTACGGCTAATAGATTTATGAGAATCTTTGTGACATGCCTTGAGGCAGGTGTGTTGAAAATAATGTTCTGTTCAGATCAGGTTCATTGGATATTTATTGACTTGACTTGAGTTGAGTTCACAGATTCACGCTTTTAAGATTGTTTGTGCGTCATCCATCCAGTTAAAAGATCAAGACTCATAATCAATGTTCCCTCAAATGTTTTACGTCACTGAGAAAATTTCAGGTCTGCTGAGCGCAACTTGAATTTTGTGAAAATTCTGTGTAACTTCCAACGTACGTTTACTGTGAACACTGAGGCTGTACCCACTTTAAGTTAGTTTTAAGAGTGGTCAATTAGACAGCTGTGGCTATTTGATCATAATGTAGGCCTACCAGAGTGGCCAACCGTCAGAAATAATGGAGAAAATGCATACAATAACATTTTAACATGGAAATAGCTGTTCTGTCATTCAGCCCAAAGTAGCAGCCAATGTGTGGTGTTCAATGTAGGCCTACATTCCATGTGACTTTTGATAAAAACATGCAGGGCTTGACATTAAACTTTTTATCCACTTGTCCTTCAGACAAGGAGGTGACTGAAAATGTTGTTGTGTTGTTTGATGCAAGAAACCACTTCAACAAAATAAAATGCAACATTTTTCCCATACCATTATTACAGAGAATCAGACAAATGATGCTACCCTCTGCCTATTGGCTACTTAGCTTATTCAAGCCTGTCTCAAAATACAACACTGCCCCTTTAAGACAAAAAAAGTTCTTTACCTGACACATTTTTCAAAGGTGACTAGAAATGTACACATTCTGTGCTCTTGTAGGAAGCAATCACCCCTATTGCTGACTACAAATGATCTATCACTGGGCTAATAACTCACTCACTAGCAATGAATATGAACAAATGTACATATGTGCACTGGTGGCTAAATGCAGCTCTCGCTTTGATCTCAAAACAAGCGCATCTACTCACGACCGCTTATGCTGTAAAAACAGCAGTTCAAAGTGAATGGCACAGATCCATACATGGCAATGGTCTATTTGCATATAGGCATACTGCAGCTCTGATTTGTTTTGGCCCAGTGGTCTGTGTAGAGTACAGGCCTGAGTCATTCCTGTCAACACAATAGAAACCTACTCTGATGCGTTCTGCCTACAACATAATATATTGTATAGTTAGTTTTGCATACTAACTCTTGCATCGTTTGTTTTGTTTCGTTATGTTGTATTGAAAGTGTCTAATATTGCGTTGATTGGATCCCAATTCCCACAGTAAAGGGAAACATTGATCGTGTTAATTAACGGGAAAACTGTATAAAGTTGAGTGAAGTTCAATCTCGTGCTTCTCTGTGCAGGCTGATATTTCTTCTGTGCGGCAGTCCCACGCACAGCTTAGAGGGAACATTTTTCATAAACAAGTTGTTCTTTCGGCAAAACACGATCAACTCTGAATTTGACTTCAACAGTGAATGGAAACATGTTATCAACCTTGATAAATCAAATTCTGAAAATCATGACAGCTCAACAACCCAAACTCAGATCCTTGCAGATGGTCTTGACTATCTGACTCCATCAATATGACAACACGATCATGTTCTCAGCATATTTCAACTGAACACTGCATTGCGTACGTCATTAGACCACCCAATCCAGTTGTTCCACACCAGGCTTATAAAATAATTCTCTGGAATCAGGAGGATAGAATAATTGCCCCCATGTTCTCAGCCCTAATCACTTAATTAGGAAGCTAGTCTCTGCAATTCAATTAAAGCTGTGTGATGGCGTTCAGAGCATCGAGCTGACCCCAAAGGCGAGGCAGAGTCTTTGGGGTCAGACAGATAGTGGGATGAGAACATGGGGGCAATTAGGGAATAAAAAGCCCCCCCCCCCCGACAGACAGTGGGATGAGTGACTGACATCTGGGGGATTGAACTTGTTTTACAGACGTGGAACTCCAAAGACTGGCTGCTACACATTTTTTTCAATAAAGAGCTGCAGTTCAGGCATCTAATGTTATGCGTATGTCCATTAGCATTTAAAATCAGCATGCAGTACCGGTGAAATACAGTTGCCAAATCCTAAGGATTCCGACAGGTCTTGCAGTTACAGTAGTGATGGGCCTGGTCATTTTGAATTCATATCTGCTCTTATTGGGAGGGTAGCGAGAGGAGAGCTGTACAGACCTAAGGGATGATCCTCATTTGAATGTCAAAGAAAGAGCTAGTACAACCTACCGGCTATAGAACAGAACAGAACATGGGGCCAATGTCCTTGACCACTTAAGAGGAGAGGAAAGTAGGCAGCCTGCATTCTCTGGTCCCTCCTCCAACTCTGCCTGTCGACCCGGTGTCTGTCGTCATAATGAAGTGTCTGGACAGACYGCTAGTCATACAGACAGACGGACAGATGCAGGGGATGGAGGGAGAAACATAGGGTGGGAATGAGAGGATGATGTAGGTGGTGTTGGAGGGTGGACTGTGGGGATAACACTGTTGGATTGGGATCTAGCATGTGCCGAGCTGTAAGATTACATCTGTATTCACAGTAGCAGGGCTACACAAGGTGTGGGAGGGAGGGAGAGGTGGGGAGAGTAATGCACGCTTCTGGGGCTGCAGAGAGAGAGAGGGAGGGGCTCTGTTTCTGAGGTGAGCCCACCATGCAACTCACAATCCACAACATCACTCATAACTCAAGAAAAGTCAGGCAGAGTCTAATGAGAATGGATCTTTCACCAATCATCATTTGTGTTATTGTTGCGATGCTGTCTCTGCACTGTTGCTTCTGCTCACCAGAACGAGAGGAGGGAAGAAAAGCACAAAAGACAGACGGAACGTTCTGGAATCTGACTAATGAATACAAACAACTTGAGCTCACCAAAGGGTTATGAACTATGGCTTATTTACAGTGTTCATATGTGCAGTTTATTAGATGAGTGTCTTTACTGTTGCAGGAACCACAAACCAATTATTCAAACTCTATTATGCTATTGTCATCATCGTAAAAGGCATTACTTTCATACATAAACACACAACTACACACAGGTTTATGAAAAGTGCTTGATGTATGAGGAGAAAAACTAATTGCCATGTATTCCATATAGAATTTTCTTAGTTTTTGTATTTTCTTAATGACCACAGATTTACTGTATTTAATTAATGCTGTTTCAAATGAAAGATTAACACACAGTTAGTGCTATCCGGGATCCTTGGGACGTCCACACCCTAAACCTAACCCCTACCCTTACCCTAACCCTAACATTATCCCTTACCTTAACTATTTTAAATGTCAACTTCAATGGGGTAACGTCAGAGTTGAGACGTCCCAAGGAAACCCTGGATAGCAAGGACCCATTTTTCTCCCACGGCTCTCTCTCCTCCCTGCCTTCCCATCTTCCATGATCCTGACTGATAAGATTAATGCCTGCTCCGTCACTAATCTCCAGAATGATGTACGAGGGTTAAACAAATGTTATTTTTCACACTGTCACCATCATACCTTCTCACTCTCCTGTTTAGCACTGAGGGGCTGGCGGAGAGAAGGCTGACTGGTGCTGCCAACGTGATCGCTCCCCGACTGTCTGAGCTTTGAGTGACAGGCATATCGCTCAGCACCCATTGCAGTTTATAATCACACTCTGGCTCAGCTACATGTATAATTAATGAGGCTGTGGAGCACTGCAGGTAATCATTTAGAGACCACATTTCAACCCAGAGTCTGGGGAGTGGGAGTTAAAGAGGAGTGACTGGCACATCAGTGCAAATTTAACTAAATGGCACCTGGAAGAGGACGGACTTTCATTCATACCTGGCTGAGAGAGAGGAACAATTTTGTTCAAAAATTAGCTACAGATTTATGACATTTCATCCATTTGTTTTCTGTAATGGATTCATTATTTGCCAAAAATATTAGCTTGTTCCCTCTCTGGTTCAGTATAGATTAGAGACTTTGGCTGAGTCATTTCTTGATAGTTTGCAGCCCTGTGCCGAACCGCCAACACGTGTGAATGCGTTTTGTCTTCTTTGAAGGACAGGCAACGTCTCCGACCTCATTAGAAAGTGGACACCACATATTCAGGTTGACTTCGAGCTACAGCGACGTGGACTATTTTCTAATCAGGGTGATGGCAGCAGGACAATGGACAGTCAGACACCTCTTCTCTCCTCTGTCTGAGCAGGAGGCAGAAGGCTGAGGAGGATAGGGAGCCAAACATTTTGGGCCGAGGGGGCCATTGGTCACATGGAACTGAAGGCTGGCAATGGGAAGCTCAGGGGATAGGTAGCTGAGGCTGGCAGTAGGAAGCTCAGGGGATAGGTAGCTAAGGCTGGCAGTAGGAAGCTCAGGGGATAGGTAACTGAGGCTGGCAGTAGGAAGCTCAGGGGATAGGTAGCTGAGGCTGGCAGTAGGAAGCTCAGGGGATAGGTAGCTGAGGCTGGCAGTAGGAAGCTCAGGGGATAGGTAGCTGAGGGCTAAAAGGACCGTAGAGCTAAAGCAAGGGGCTATGAAACCAGGGAGGTTTTCTAGCCCCTAATAGGCTATGGGAGTACAGAGGCTTAGACATGCTGGGGGACAAAATGGGCTGGTGTGCCTGGGGACAGAGGGTGAACTAGAGACAAGGCTGTGGATGGCATAGGAGATGAGAGCTAGGGGCTAGAGTGGCTGCAGAGCTGTGGTCGCTAAGGGAGCTGCAGGTTCAGAAAGAACCACAGAGAGCCAAAATACTCCAGGAGAGGAGAAAGGCAACTCTTTCAGTGTGGACATTATGCTGCCCTGGGATAGCCTGTACCCTCTACCTGACTGACCGCTTCTGACTAGGATAAAGCAGACCATTATKGCTGCTATCATACCTCCAACCAGAGCCTCCACTAGGGAACTACAGTACTGACTGTCTAAAACGATTCAGGTTTTTGCTTAGAATACGGCACCCATGCTCTCCAATTCAAGCATCATTTTATTGTATTAAACTCACTCCAGCAAGCAATTCCCTCTTGTAGTAGGAAAGTTCCCAGGTAAGTAAGATGAATCTGTTGAAAACGTACTTATCTAGCTAGAATCCAYCAAACAAATAGTCTGATTAGATGTTAGGTTGTTAAGGGAGAGAGGGCTTCAGGGCCTCAATAAGATAGAATAATCTAATTAAAGAAGAGATTGTGATTCATATCATCTAAACAACGAGCGTCAGCTCTATACAAAAATGTAATGATACACAGCTTTATCCAGGCTGGGTCTGACTATATCCTTTGTGAACTCACTGATAATCACGGCTTTAAAAGTCCAATGCAGCTGTTTTTATATCAATATCCAATCATTTCTGAGTAACAATTAAGTACCTTACTGTGATTGTTTTCAATTAAAATGGTCAAAAAGAAACAAAAATTGCTTCTTAGCAAAGAGGGTAAAACTGTAAATTAGCTGTTATTCGCAGAGAGGTTTGAAACTCTCTTTCTTATTGGTCCATTAACTAATTTACTGCCTGGTGATGTCACCAGGCAGGCCAAAACTCCATCCCCCCAAAACAGGCAGAAATTTCAGACAGTCTTTTCAAACAGCTCTTACACTAAAAGGGCATTTCATCATTTTCACAATTTCACAGTATTATTCCAACCTCATAGTGTGGAAATATATATAAAACACAGGAAATCATGTTTTTGACTCCACTGGCCCTTTAATATCCATTATCAAGAGCAGTATGCTGAGGGAGCAAGGTTTTTGGGGCGTGGAGCACAAATCTTAGACGGGAGCCAAATACATCTATTTTTTTTTTAACTAGGCAAGTCAGTTAAGAACAAATTCTTATTTACAATGACGGCCTACCAGGGAACAGTGGGTTAACTGCCTTGTTCAGGGGCAGAACAAAATTTTTACCTCAGCTCATGGATTCAAACCAGCAACCTTTCAGTTACTGGCCCAACACTCTAACCACTAGGCTACCTGCTGGCTATCTGCTGGCTACCTGACTACCTGCCACCTAAACAAGTGGAGCAAGTGGACAAAACTATTTTGTTGCAATGGGGGCCGTGCTGAGCCTGCCTTTTTGACCATAAAGATTTCAAAGAGAATAAAACCCATTGAAATATAATTACAGGGTGTAACTCAGAGCTTCTACATCATGCTGCAGTGGAAATGTTTGTTCAAAGGAATTGTTTGTTCAAAGGGTCCCGGTGCAAGGTTCAACACAATATCAGCTCTGTGTTATCAGACTTTCAGCTGTAAATTACTTTCTTCAAAAACAAAGATTGTTTCAAGTGTTATGGCTCCTTTCTTTGAATAACAGACATACACTGATACACAGTTATTAAATAACACATATGAAATATAATTATACAATTAAGGGGTCGTTTGATGTTACCTTTCTTGATGTTAATTTCATGAATTCTGTAGATTTTTCCAAAAGCAAAACTCATTCAAATCAATTATTTAAACTTTTCAGTTTGCTCTTTTCTGTATGCCACCCGAGGTCTAGAGATCAGAGAGCATTCTGAGGCTCAAAGAAAGTGTTTTGCAAATTCAACCAAATGCATTACCTTAGCAGACCTTCTAGAGAATAGAAGGTGTACCTAACCACCAATACGCCTATTATCACGCATAAACAGCCCCAATAAATTCATGCGAAGAGGAAACGTCTCCGAAGACGTCGCATTCAAATGACTGCTGCCCTCGGCTTTGAGTGCTTGACACAAATGGCTGTTGTAACCCAAATTACCCTACTGCCTCAGTTCTCCTTCTCCTTCTCCTTTCAAGTCCCCTTTCCACTCCAAACACACAGGGTCCAGGAGAGAAAGAGAGAGTCCGTGGGAGTGCTCTGTCTGCATCTCATCTCCCTCTACCTGGGAGAGAGACGGCTGCAGATGGGGCTGTAGAAAATGGAGAGTGGCAGCGTGAGAGGAGGGGCCGCCAGAGTAAAAACTGCAGTCTGCCGTTTCCCCGCTCCACTCCAATATCCCAGGTAGATAAGAGGAACGCCCATGCGGGCGGGTGGGCTGTCGTAGTGGGACTCTTATCTGTTTACATCATTACACATTGTGTTGAGCTGCACACGGATGGATGCCCTGCAGTGACAGCCGGGAAGGGGATGCCTTTCAAAGTGTACATGGGAAGAAAGGGTAGGGGGAAAAAAGAGGGATGAAGAGCGGGGGAAAATTCACTGATAAGAAGAAGAAAAAACTGGTGGGATTGGGAGTTTATGGCACACCGAGGAGAGAGAGCTTTGATGTAGGTTTCACATCTCACCCTTTTGACTTATTCAAGTTCTCCCTGCGTCTTTTAGCGCACCCCCTGGTGTTTTACAGTTTTTCTCAATTGCTAAGACACTTTTAATGAAACTGGGGTCCACTGGATCTCCATCATAACCTAATTAGCACAACAGTATTATTTTTTCTAAACTGTAAGTAATTTCTCATTGCTTTCACACACAATGCAAATGCTAAGCACATTTGTGCAAAGCAGTAAACACGACTCGCTACAAAAGACGCAAAACTCAAATCATGACAAACAAAATGAAAACATTTGCTCACAGCTGATGCAAATGACTCTCTTGAATGTGAACCTCTTCTGCACGTGTGCAAAACTTCTTTGTGCAACTGTTCAATCAGCAGTCAGTCCCTATTCATGCATAAAAGAGGTCACCTCTGAGTTGCTGTTTGCAAGAATGGACCAATTAAGAGGCAGGGGGCAAGGACAAAGGAGAGGTAGAGCGGCCCACAGAGGAAGATAGTTCAGCTCTCAGTTCAAATGGAGAAAGGTCAAATAAAGCCGTTTGTTTCTGGATATTCATGCTCTTGAATGACACTTTCTGCATTGGTTATCGTTGGTAAAATAATTTTCGGACAAAAGAATAGAACCCGTACTGTGATAATATGTTTACTTGCCTTCATGGTGCAACTATAATTATAGTATCAACAAGTGGTACAGACATATAAAAGAGGGTAAACCATGTTAGCGTATATTGACAGTTGTAGTTAGTATTCATTGGGACATTTTGTAACGATTGATTGAAATAATGTTTTTGTATGTTTTGATGGAGGTGGTTGATTTTGTGTCATGTATTTAATGTTTTGAAGTTCTTAATGCATTTTGCAAGTGAAATGTGTCATTTTGGCCATTGTGTTTCAGTTTGGGGCTTTGTGTTAACTGTTTTGAAAAATTAAATCACCCTTCATGTTATTTGGATGGCAGAGAATCCACTTCAGCCTTACTGCCTTGAAAAGCCTGGTTTTGTTTAAGAGGAGGTAAGAAAGAGGGAGTGTGTACAGAGAGAGGAGACGAGATGTGAGGAGAAGAGGGGAGTGGAGTGGGGGAGAGGCAGATGGCGGATTGCATGAGATACGAGAGAGCTAGACATTGATGAGTCGAAACGGACTTGCCGCAGCGCTAGATGACTAGGGAGGATTAGAGGCGAGTATGGTTGTTTGTGATATGAGAGCAAAACGAGACAAGATAATATCCACAACATTGCAGAACGCAATATAGTCTATGAAAGAACAGACAGGCAGGAGAGTGAGCAATGAGCCAGCGAGGAATTGTGTCTGATTTTATTGAAATACAGAGTAGTGAAGTAAGATGAGGTAGAGACTAGTGCAGACCTATCGGAGAGCAGTTGTGAGTAGATTTTGAGAGTGGTAAAGGACAAAGATCACTATAGTGAGAACGAGCCTAATTTGATGAGAATGATACACAAAGTATGCGATTAAATGAGAGAGAGTTTCAATTCCTATGTCGCGTGTGGCCGAGAGTAGCAAAGTCTGTGGGTCGAGTGATAGAGGAGATCAGTCATGTCTAATTATGGTCGAGAAAAAGTTGAGAGTGAGTAGAAGAGGATTATGCTAAATCGAGGAATGGAGTGGTACTAATGAGTAGATAATTTATCATTGTGTGGGGTGACGAAACGAATAAAATCTTTATACAACATTTACGAGTCGGAGAAGCGAGAGACTTTTAGATGTTTTGATGGTTAAGAGTAGATAAATACGACTGAAGTTGGAAGATCGGAAAATTGGATGAAGGCCCGGAGTAGTCCGAGGCAGAGAGAGGAGAGAGTGTGTTTAGTTAACAGAGAGAGCAGAGAGAAACGGATAAGATCGTATAGAGAAGTGGATCATACGTAAATTAGCCACTTTTGGCTGTGATTGCTATGTGATTAAGCACATGACTTCCATTCCCCCACAGCCTCATCGTCATGCCAGTTTACAGTCCATATGCAGATCACTAGCAGAGACTGATGTTGACTGGTTTCTGCACAGGAGAGTGGAGATGTCCTGAGCATACATCTGAGCGCATCACAGCACGAGCACTCAGCTGCCCTGAGATAATTTTCGCAGAAACTATCATGGTAAATATACGTTAAATATATACTGAGCCAGGTGTTTTCAGGATCACGTTGGTACAGTAAAGTAAATCCTGTCCTAAATATCAGTTATCACATTACGGAGGCTGTAGAGTTGATATTGTTACGTTTAATTTAGTGAGATGCTTTCCAAATGTGAGATAAAGAAGCATCAGTATGAGCGCTTCGGTTATCAGAAATGTTTGAAACCTTGGAGTTACTGGACATGTACAACGACACCTTTCGCGTGTAGTGCACTTCCTTGAAGCAGGCCATTATCTCTGATAAAAGTAGTGCACTAGATTAGGATATCCATTGGACTGTGAAATTATGAATGTGTCTGCTATGTATATTATTACCGAGTCAGATGTCATCAGTGTTATATTACAGGAAATGTATTCCTGTTAAGATAAAGTACCATATGTTCAGTCGCTCTGATGTGTTCACCATACTAATCTAGGTTAATAAGATCATAAGTTGTGAATGGGGGCTCTCTATGGTCGTGTATTGCTCGTGTATGCTGCCTTTCCCAATTACCCTAGTCGTTTATAGTCATTGCGTATTTCACCAGGTCTTAGGTCTCTGGTAAAGTGGACATGACTTAACTGTAAACGGAGAGAGATAAGGTGCTGTATTTTGCACGCAGGGATATCTTTATTAGATGAAGAAGGGTCCAGGAGCCTTAATGCCTCTTCTCATTAGCCTAACTGCTGCGCTCGGTTATGTTACGGTCCCAAACCTTCTGGTTTTTTTATCTGTTTTCTTTTCCTTCTCCCTCTCTCTCTTTTCTCTCTCCTTCTCATCCCCTCTCTCTCTCTAACCTCACATTCTCATGATCTTTTACTTTTGCATGGGAGAGTTTCTTATTTTTATAATTCACCTTTATTTCTTCATGATCGACCGGTCTTTTTACTAATCCAGTGATGCTGTGAGCGAGGCGCTTACCGGACTCAGTCGAACGACGCCAGGGTGGCATTGAGCATTTCGGGAGATGCCTGCGATGGACTTCGAAGATGAGGAAGCGGAGGTAGAACGAGCATACCGTGCTGGGCATGAGCGAGAGAGAGACGTGGAATGGATATGGGAAGGTAGAGTTGGATGGGAATGATCTTTGTTACGAATTAATCGCTCTCTATTATTTCTTCTTCTACCGGACTAAGGCGCCGCGCTCAGTATCCTCTACATGATGCTTACTTCTAACAACCTTCTCTAAGACATTCGTGTGTCAGATGTTATTACCTTACTCCTTCATAACATACACGGCGATCGCTCCTCGGTTTTATCCACTCTACCTCCTCCTCTCTTATCACTCCACATCTACCTCTCCTTTTCATATCATTCTCTATACCCACGAGGTGCGAGCGTCGACTATGCGCTTCCTCATATCCAACGATAGGCCCTCCTGCCTCCCAGAGATACAGTCTAGTGTATTGTAATATGGCCAATTGTCCAACTACCTCGGCAGCCTACCTGAGCTCATTCCAAGTTGACCGAACGAATGAAGATGATCTCTTACCTCACGACGGAACACGACGATGCCTGTTCGCAGAGCGGAAGCGCACGATCTTACTGAGAGGGACACGCATCCCACAAGAGGGAAGCAGGAGAGAACGGATCAAGCAGGCCTAACCCCCGATCTCGCGGGGAAGAAGATGAGCATCCCTGACCGCGTCCTGAATGCGCCGAGCGACAAAGGGGCGCGGGCGCGAGAGAAAAGGAACGTTGAGGAATGGGATAGTGAGAGAGAGGGAGAGGTTGAAGTGAGAAAGAGAGATGGAGAAGAGAGAGAGAGAGAGAGAGGAGAGAGAGAGAGAGAGAGAGAAGGAGAGAGGGAAGAGAGAGAGAGAGAGAGAGAGAGAGAGAGGAAGAGAGAGAAGAGAGAAGAAGAGAGAGAAGAGAGAGAGAGAGAAGAGAGAGAGAGAGAGAGAGAGAGAAAAAGAGGTAGAGAGACGGACAAAGAGAAAGATGAAGGAGAGATGAAGGCAGTTGGACAGGAACCAATTGACTGAGGCCTTGACTGAGGGGAGAGAAAGCAACACTGAAGGATCAATACAGTATGTAACTTATTTTAAAGAAGACGGAGAGAAAGAGAGTTTTAGTATGGAAGAGGAGTAGGATGTTTTGAAGAAAAAGGAACATTTGTCACTCTTTTATCAGGCCTAGGTGAGATTGAATCAGATAAAAGAGAGGAGAGAGAGAGATAGAGTGAGGTGTAAAGGAGCCAAGAAAAAGCCCACAATCTTGTTTAATAATCCTCTGTGTGGCCAGCGCTGATGATTTCATGCAGAAATCGAAATGGAATTTGGGAATTTGGGAAACTGACATTGTTATAATCATGGGAACATGTCAGGTTAGGCTGGAGTAACAGACATCTGCTCCAATGAGACATGTCTGTTGTGTGACAGCGAGAGAGAGAGGAAGAGAGAGAGAGCAAGCGTAGTTACAGCAGCAAGGCTAGCACAGTGACAGTCCATTCTCTTCCTCCCACCACCTGCAGTCCCTCGCCTCCTCCACACAGAGACATAAGCACCATGGTAGAGCTCAATGCCTTTTCTGCTGTCACCATTTTATTCCTTAGTTAATATTTTCCCTCTCTGGCTTCTGTTGCCATATGTGCTCGGCAGGCATCATTTCTTCACACTAGCATTCCATCACAAGATGGGCAGCAGATGGCTGTGATGGGAATTTCACCAGGGGAAGGTGTGTGCGTTGTGTTAACCTCCCGTACTTCCACTACTAGCTACAGTTCCATGACAAGCACACTAAAGTATTGCCTTGAAAAAATATGGCGACATGGATGAAGGCGGCCGGGTTAGTAATGAGGAGAGGAAGGGTAGGAGTCTGGATCAGGAGACGGAGTCACAGAGTTGGCCACCGCACGGCGTCTCTCTCTCTCTCTCTCTCTCTCCCTCTCTCTCTCTCTCTCTTCTCTCTCTCTCTCTCTCTCTCTCTCTCTCTCCTCTCTCTCTCTCTCTCCTCTCTCTGAGTGGCTACTGTGTAAACTCCTTCATCGAACCCCACACCCATAGTAAACCCACAGGGTGGCAGTGTCTTTTAAACATCACTCCTCGTACTGGAGATGTGTGACTTGTGATAAAAGCCAGACCCCCGCTTTCTAAAAAGCGTCCCACTCTGACCTTGAAGCCATTAACAACTCTAATTTGACTGATAAAGCCTCAGGTTATTATCTTCCATATTACTTATCAGCCCTTTCTTTTCCAGCCGGGGCGGCACCGCGAGTGGCCTAACACTTGATGGAAGACGAAGGGAGAGGTGTGATACAAAGGAGAAGCTATACATAGCAGTATATCACCACAGACACACGTGGCTGTTACAGATATCAGATACAGCGTTGTATGTGTGTTCAGCCACAGAGCCAAAGAGCATCGTTCTTCACCATAATGGGGGATGGACAGGGACGCAATGAGGACCATGGAAACTATGGGATGACCACTTCTTAACACCTCTGGTTGTGGCTAATTCAAGGTCTACATGGTGCTTTTATATATGCAAGCTCTGAATGCACAGCATAGAGACGGCGGATCAGTGAAGAGAGAGAGAAATTCATTTACCACAACACAGATCTATTCCGCCCACGAGAGATTGGTGAGAGCTGATCCAGGGCATGTTCACGCGTGTCAATGAATACCCGCTCACAGAGGGAAGAGGACCCTACACACGCCTCCAAGATGGCAGCTGAGACACTGCCTAGCATCATTAGCTGGGGCTCAGAGATAGTGCAGGTTTGTGTTGTGAGATGCCAGGCTTGTTAAGTCCTTCCAACCTCCAGTGACAGTCAGCAGTCTATTTCAGTGAACCCCTTCACCCACTGCTGATGAAGACTGAACCTATACTGAACATACTGTGTATTAGGACACTGCATCATACCCACTATGCAGACAGTAGATCTGGCTATGACACCAGCATGCGTTCGTCTGTGGTGAGGCTCTAGTACCACGTTATAAAACACAGGCTGGCTGGTCAGCATGACTAAAGTCAAACACACAGGTTAAAACCGCTAGCAGGCTTGGCGGCTTGTCTACATGGCTCAGAGTGACCAAGCCTTATATATATATAATGTTATGTTAGACCGAAGGTCAAGCCTTGTGCTAGAGCCATCAAAACAAAAATAGTACTGCAGGGCTCTGCTGTGCATTTGTGAGAGTTAGCTTGAGTGACTTTGATTTAACATTGCTCTCCATCCTCCACACGGAGTTCACATAGCAGTGGTATGAGGTCATCGGTCCAGAAATGTAATGGCAATATATACATGATTATAATCCCAGTGGTCGCACCGGTCATGGCTTACAGAACAGCAAACACACCTAAAAGAACACTGATTTTGTGAAATAGTATTCTGGTCATGTCCAGACCACGGTCGTCATAGCAAACCAACAAGCCTTCTTGAATCTCAGACGAAACGAAGATATTCAACCACTCTTGGAGGACCATGGAAGTAGATTTAAGAAATGCTTCTTTATTATTCAAATGATTGAAGTGCCTCTCCTCCAGTACCAATCCATTGCTGCCACATCCAAATGACCCAGTTCTACCCAGGATGTGCCAGCCTGTTGAAGCAGCTAGTTCAGCTGTAGAGTGGCTCCTGTAACAGGCGTCTTACTACACAGCAGCCTCACAGCAAATAATCCCATGATAAATGGAGAGAGCCAATGTGAGATGACATCTGTTTCATTACTGGGGGCCCTCAATGGGGTTTCTGGTGTGAGAGGAGGTGAAAGAAGGCCACCAGGAGAGAAGAAGGAGCTGAGTACAATCTCTCCATCTTCCTCTTTCTATATCCATCTATTGCTCTCTCTCTGCTCCGCCTCCCTCCCTCCCTCCCTCCTCCCTACGCCTCCCTCCCTCCCCCCTCCCTCCCCTGCGCCTCCCTCCCTCCCTGCCCTCCTCCCTCGCATCTCTCTCTTCTACGGCGTGGCTCTCTCTTCCTCTCTCTGCTCTCGGTTTCCACGCTCTTCTCCCTCTCCCTCTCCCTCTCCCTCCTCCCTCTGCCCTCTCCCTCTCCCCTCTCCGCTCTGCCCTCTCGCCTCTCGGCGGCTCTCCGCTCCATCCCTTCCCCTCCCTCCTTCTGGATGCGGCAAGGGGTATTGAGTAGCAGCTACTGTTTGACAGCTCAGTCCGCAGGCTATTAAGATGTGTTGGGTGTAAAGAAAGGAGTGGTAGTGGAGTAAACATAGCTAATCCAGTCAGTCGACATGGAAAATACAGCATCACGGCGAACGCTCCGGGAGGCAGCACTATGGCGAAAGCGCCACGGCAAGAGTCAAGCAAAGAGGTCATCAAACGAGCTGCGGCGGAGGCAAACACTAGACAATGCACAACACATGGGGAAACATGCGGTGCACGCATAAAGCACAAGCAACATAAATACAGGGCATGGCATACACAAACACTGAGCCCACACCCGCTGCACCTACAGCAGGGCAGTGCACAAGAATGCACACAACGCAACACACACTGGCACTACAAGAACACATATAGAGCTTTCCAAAAGGTTACCCGAATAAGCATCAATGTGATGAGAGAATTTGACGTGAAAGTACACACACGCGATGCCATCCATTATTATCGCACTGAATGCAAAATAGACGCCCTTGAAGTCACAAACAACGCTTTTCTCCAGTCTCGCCTGGCGTGTAGGTAAATGTGGGTGGTTTTGGTGATTGAAAAGGGCCCCTTTTGAAAGGTAAGTAACGTTTCGTGACTGACAGCTGCTGTCCCTTGCAGGTCAACTGCTTATATTCATATGGTGTGTCCTCAAATGCCCCGCGCTAAATTCCCTATGATAGTGGCACATACATGGCCCCTAGTCAAAAGTAGTGCAAGCTATCAGCAGGGAGGTAGGGGGTGCCATTTGGGGACGTGGACAAACCATTAACCCAGGCTTTAGCACATGTATGAAATCCAGTTTATGAGTGAGTGAAGAGAAAGAGTGTGTGATTAATCAGAGGAATTGCCCACAGCGACAGCACAGCACACACACACACACACACACACACGCACACACACACACATCACACACAACATCACACACACACAGCACACACGACACACAGCCACACACACACACACACAGCACACACACAGCACACAACACAGCACACACACACACACACACACACACACACACACACACACACACACACACACAGTAGGAGACCCAGCAGAAGTGTAAAGAGAGCAATAAAAAGGGCAGTATGAGCCAGCAACATGCCATGCCAGGCCCTCTGTCATCAATCATCTGTCATCTGTCATCTACCCATATGGACAAACAGTTGCTGCTTGTTTTTCTCTCTTCACCCAGGTCCACGTTAGCATTAGCAAAATGCCACTAAACAAATACTGACTCATCATCTCACAGCTCTAGGGCTCACAGATGCAGTGCTGAGAGAGCCGGCTGGAGGGAAGGCAGTGGGAGCAACGTGGGAGGAGGAGGAGAGCAATGTGGCACCGTTCCTTGTCTTGGACACCAGAGTGTGTTTTGCCATGATGCTGGTGTAGTGAGTTGGTCATCAGATGCATACATAGTCAGACATATTTTTGTCTGTAACTCTGTTACCAACCCTGTGTCTAGCCGTATATGTGCTACTGACCTGCCCCTGAACAGACAGATGACCTGTGAGTGTGTGTGGGCATAAGTGTGTGAGTGTGTGTGTACATGCATGTGTGTCAGTCAAGCAAAAGATACCAATTATTTTTTAATCTAGGGTGTAACAGTCAAACCGACCTCATGCTGCCAGCACTGCAACAAAGGACCATGAACAAAAACAAGTAGATTTCGTAGGATTCTTAGAATTCAATGGCTTTTGATTAAGGATTGTCAAATTCTCTTACTAAATCCTGTCGTGGAAATTCTAATCAATAATGAGGAGAGACAAGGCCAATCACCAATCAGGATATTACTTTATTCAAAACTTATCGACAAGGGAGCATAGAGCAATAACGATGGCTGGTCGACCCAACATGGTGATTGTTGGGTTGAGAGCCCCAACACAAAGGATACAAAGATATTTTAGAGCAAAGATACACCCCCTTAGTCTGCATGACAAACAACAGATGTGTGGAATGGGTCACAAGGTGAGACTTCGTATGAAAGAAATGAATCATTCACAGCAGACAGTATCTGCTGTAAAGACTGTTCTCATTGTGTGAAAACCAGGGTCTGGCACCCAAAACAAGGTTCCTCTCATAATTATCCCTACCTGAGCCATCTCCACCCTGGTACTTCCGGCACACAAACTCCAACTCATTCTATGGAATGCGGGCTCCGAGAGAGGACAAGACCATCATAAATCAGTTGCTAGAGTTCAATCTCAGAAGCTCCTCTCAGTTCACACAGACACAATAGAGTTCTAAGAACCCTATTATATTCTATAAAACAACCATTTGATGCAATAACAGCATTATAACATCATCTTGTAATTTCGCTCTCACAAGCCTCCAGACTCTGATTGGCTGGCCGTGGTCCTAGCCTCCCCAGCTTTGCCGGCAGTGTGCCCAGCCAGGTGGACCGAGGACTGATTGGATGCTGGCGCCCGGTGCCACAGAAGGGGTCTGGCTTGATCAGGCCTGGACAGACATGTGTCTGTGATTGGCAGGACTCCATTCCCCAGACTCCCCTCTGACTCCAGACAGACAGCCACTCCTTCTAGCCAGGGATCAGACTAGGCTCCATGGGCCCAAATCAAACAGACCTCCACTGTCTCTTCTCTACTGGCACACACGCCTGTTTACCAACAGTGAAGGGATACAGGAAACTCACTCTACAGAGGACAGATTGCTAATGAGAGTTGGGAGTCTACAGATGTAGGATCTTCATTTGAGCCAGTTTGCTTCAGCAGGAAAATATTGCCGCTGCAACAAGGAAATGTGAATTAATATGTGGATTATAATTTATTGACATTTTTGTAGGGGTTGATACATTTTTTGTCAGGGCAAATCAAGTCTGACATTTCAAAGTGGAAATTACAAAAAAAACTACACTACAAGTTTGTATTTCGTGCTGTGCAGGAAAATTCGGAGCAACAAAAGAGTTACCAAATTAAGATCTTACATCTGTAACTCCCACATCCCGGACTTACTACTGTTAGTGAATCACCGGCTTCCATTCTCTTCTCCTGTTCATCATCATCATACCGAGGATCTCTTTGAAAATGCCTCTTCAGCACCATGCAGTGCTAGTATGTGATGAGATGATAGCAGATGTCAGCAAGAAGTTTTGCATGCTTGCAACAGGTGTGAAGGTGTCTGGGTGTCAATACATTTGAGGGACTAAAACCCGCAAACTGTTCAATAAAATACACAGGACCACAAGTGGTTGCAACACAAACATCACACACTAATCAACAACCCCCAGCTCCTCAGTCAGTGTTTTCCTCAGTGAAGATACTGCATTCACCCCCACACACAACAAGCTGTCTTCACGCCAACCTCTTCTCACTACCAGCCCCATTTGCATGGAAAGTGCGGCCCCACTGCAAACAACACATCATCTGAACGCACTTCCAGTCACTGTCAGGGCTGCAGAGTCTCTGGCCTCGTTTAAGGCTCAGCTAAAGACTGAGCTGTTCATGAAAGCTTTCAAGGACCTACTGTATGTTAATTCTGTTTTCCTGTCCACCGGATCTGCTTGCAATGTTCTGTGTTTTGGATTTATCTTTTTATTATAATTGTTTTTCCTTGGGTGTGAGAAAAGCACTTCACAAATGAAATGAAATATTATTATTATTATTATTGTTTCTCAAATTTCTGCAGAGCCACTCCCATGGCGTTTGGCAACAAATATATTGTGTGTTTGGTGCGTTTTGTCTTGGAGGCTGCTGAGGGGAGGACGGCTCTTAATAATGGCTGGAACGGAGTGAATGTAATGACATTAAACCATGTGTTTGATGTATTCAATTCCGCTCCAGCCATTACCACGAGCCTGTTATCTCCAATTAAGGTGCCACCAACCTCCTGTGTTTGAAACGTATATCTACAAAATGATATCAGATAAAATGATCAGGTGATAGTACTGTCAGCTTTGCTGAGGATATATGAGCGCAGTGGGAGAAATGCAGACGCTGCTGCATGGCTGCTTTGAAGAGGAGGGTTCCGTAGCAGTGCTTCCTCTCACCAGATGCTCCCACAGTTCCTCCTCAACATCCTGCAGGAGTCAGTACAGCCTTCCAAGACATCAGAGGAGGCTGTCATAGCCCCGAGTCACTGCTGACACATTAACACAGAGGAAACAGAAGGGTTAGTGAACATATTTGTTTGGGAGTGGGTAGCGTAATGCAGACAGAACTCCTTACTTTACCGTTTTCATGTCAGTGTGTGTGTGTGTGTGTGTGTGTATGCATGTGTGCATTGGTTTGCGTGTGTATGCGTGTGTGTATTGAAGTTTCAACATGTATTTGTCATGTGCACAGGATACAGCAGTTGTAAAACAGTACAGTGAAATGGTTACTTGCAGCTATTTCCAATAATGCAGTAATACAATTACTAATATAGAAAACACAGGAGAAATACGAGAGAAGAAAAAACTAAGATGAGAATACAAGCTACATACAGGTCAGTGGCAGTACCATGATTCCAGTGTGCAGGTGTACTGGAGTGATTGAGGTATGTATATGTCAACAGGTTAAAGTGACTGGTCGCAGGATAAATACTAATGGTGATAATAGTCAATAATAATCAAAATAGCAGCAGTGGGCGTGGTGAGTGTGTACAGCATCAGTTGTGAGTGTGTGAGTGTCGGTGTATGTGTGTGTGTGTGGGGGGGGGGGGCAGTGAATGTGTGTGTGACTGTGTGGATAAAGACCTGTGGGTGATCATAGAGTCAGTGCAGATAGTCTGTGGAAGAGGGTGGGCAGCTGTTGTTAGCTGTTCAGCAGTCTTAAGGCTTAGGGAAAGAAGCTGTCTCGGAGCCTGTTGGTCCGATGCTCTGGTACCGCCTGCCGGAGGGAAACAGAGAGAACAGTCCATGGCTGGGGTTACCGGCAATTTTTCGGGCCTGACACGAATGTCCTGGATGGCTGGGAGCTCGCTCGCCACCAGTGAGCCGCTGGGCCGTCCGCACCACACGCTATACGGCCTTGCCATCAAGGGTGGTGCAGTTGTCATACCAGGCAGTGATACAACCAGTCAGAATGCTCTCGATGGTGCACCTGTAAAAGTTCTTGAGGATCTGTGGGGCCATTTAAATCTCTTCAGCCTCCTGAGGGAGAATTAGAAGGCTTTCGTGCCTTCTTCACAACTGTGCTGGTGTGAGAGGACCATGTTAAGTCCTCAGTGAGGAACTTGAAGCTCTTGACCCTCTCTCCTGCGGCTACATCATGTGTATGTGTGTGTGCGTGTGCGTGCCGTTTTACAGTATTTTACAGGTGTCAGTTTGACTTTTTTTTTTTTACCATGCCTTTATTAATTTTACTTTGTATTCTGTGTCTTACAAAACGGCAAGATAAACTTCCATAACAAATGAAAGGCATTTAAGATATAAAGGGAAGGTTCTTTATCAACAAATTCCAGTTCCACTCTGGCAGAGCCGTATTTTTAACAAAGAGAGACTATTTCATAGCTTTTTGCCTCACTGCTGATTGGATCTCATAGGACTAAACCTATAGTGGTAACGTATTGCATCATTTACCCATTCAGTCAGATATAAGAACAATGCATCTCTTGTACACTATAGGAATATAGTGATACTAATGGCCGAGTGTCAACTCTATCCATTATTTAGGGGTTTAGAGGCTCTTGCTCCAGTGCCACAAAACAGAAAATATGAGAGAACACAGAGAAATACTGGGAGAAATAAAAAGATAGTAGAGAGACCATTGGAGCAGGTTGACCGGTAGATACCAAGGCTCAGGGCATCTCTAAATGTTTCATAGCAGGAGGGGGGGAGAGAGAGAGAGAAAGAGAGAGAGGGAGAGAGAGAGAGAGAGAGAGAGAGAGAGAGAAAGAGAGTCAGAGCAAGAGGGATTGAAGAGAAAGAGAAATTGTGAGAGAGAATAAAGGGAACGAAGGAGAGGGGGAGAGAGTTAAGAGAGTAGACGTCGAATAATTTTCAGCGGCCAGGGGCATGAATGTGCTTTTGTGTCTCTCCTAGGAACTGGGAAAGTTTGGTGCGTGACCTGCTCTTAACAACTAGAAGAGGTCATTGAGAAATGGGAGATAAAGACGTGCTTCACCGTCAGTGGGGAATAATGCCAGCCCGGACGTCCACACCGTTCATCCATTCAGTATCGATCTCTTCAGAGTGGATTGTGTTTGATATGTAAAGATTAAGCATTGAATCAACAAAAGCCACCTAACCTGGAGGAGTCGAACCCTCCTAACTGGCGGTGATCCAAACTGCAGTTTTAAAGAACCCATGTTATTATGATGTCAACTCTACATGCATCAGCTTAATGGGCCATTATTGAAAACCTGAGAGAGAAAGGGGGATTTCATCTCCCAGGAGTCGGCCGGGGCAACGATTACCTCCACAAGGCTTCGGAATAGGAAGGCTGATATTCATGGKGTGACGTCAGCGAGGAACTTCGGGGATTCGCGGTACGGCCGGGTCACCAGGGAACTGGATCCCAGATTTGGTGCAATGCTTTATGGGTGCCCAGGGAAATCATGGATGGAATACGGAARGCTGCAGTGTTCCGAGGTGCCTCCCGATGGCTGGGAACGTTCCACCCACACATTAAGGAGAGGGGGGACCAGTGCTGGGGTCATGAAGAGTGGCATTCAGACATACATGTGTGAGGGATGTCTCCATCACAAACAGAGAAACGGAGGAAAGGGAAATAGTGATGTAAGTGCTGTGTGTTGCAACCCACAGCAACATTTCTCACGGGGCAAAATCCTTAACAAGTGTTTTTTGTCGCCAACAATGCTGTATCTGTGTCTGCTGTATGTGCAGAGCCAGACTGGATGGATGAATGGAGGAATAGATGGATGAGTAGATAGATGGAATAGATGGATGGAGAGTGTGGGCTCAGATAAAGGGCATGCAGGTGCAGCTCGTCGAGAGCTGCTGAGATGAAAGCAGGAGAACACCACTGATCCTCAGTGAACTGTTGGAGGAGATAGCTAGATCGCTTCTCTTCTCTCTCTTCTTCTGTGCCTTCCAGCTGGTGATGCATCATCAGGGCCAATCCTGAGAGCGCTTACAGAGGATCACAGCGGCCCGCGCCCACTAAGCACGGCCAGAGACACAGCAAGGGGTGAGGGGTGGAGCGGGGGAGAGAGGAGAGGTGGAAAAAAGGGAGGGAAAGAAAGTAGGAGGAGAGGAAGAAAGGGAGAAAAATAGAAATAGAGGTGAGAAAATAGAGAGAGAAATCAAAGGGACCCCTTACGTAACTACATCTACAGCGTTGAATATACAGGATTGTTGGCAGTGTTATGAGGAAGATAGCAGCTGTGTATAAACGATGACATTGTTTTGTGTCCACCCTGCTGTGGTGTTGCGTAACACCCAGAGCACCCTGGCCCCTCCCCTCCCTACATGTTGCTATGGTGAGGGCCCCTCCCTTAACTCACTCTGATGCACTGCTGCAGGATATCATGTCACCTTACCTGCAATGATATGCATACATTAGCATATCCAATTCCATTGTCTGGCGTAATCCAATACGGGATGACTGGATTGGCCGCTTTTCCTCACTGTGGAGTATTGGTTGGCTCCCATTAAGACGAATGTCAGGTGTGCCACATTTCATAGCTAATGAGCCGCGGGGCATCTGGCTGTTGCAGGTAGTTCAGATGTTGTTTAAGGAGAGAATGTTGTAACTTCTTCCCTGGGCTACAGCTATTCACCTTCATCTCTCTCTCTTCTCTCTCTCTCTCTCTCTCTCTCTCTCTCTCTCTCTCTCCTCTCTCTCCTCTCTCTCTCTCTCTCTCTCTCTCTCTCTCTCTCTCTCTCTCTCTCTCTCTCTCTCTCTCTCTCTCTCTTCTCCTCTCTCCTCTCTTCTCTCTCTCTCTCTCTCTCTCTCTCTCTCTCTCTCTCTCTGCATGCTGGGAGTGTTGGTGCATGCTGGGAGTTGTATGAGCGAGTGTGAGTGGTGTCTGGAGTTAGATCGCCTGTGTTATCTTTTTATTCTCTTTTCTTGGTGGTTTAGCTTTTTCTATGCATGATGATGTTTTCTCCAGTGGTAGAATTAGGTGTATTGTATTTCTTGTTGGAATTGCCCTGGTTTTGGTGGGGATGGCGACCCCCATGGGGACGCCGTCCCTGTCACTTCGACACGTGTGTTACTGAAGCTACTGTCACTGTCGAGGAGTTTCTGGTCGCCGTAGGAGAGAAGGTAGGCTATGAAAATGTTACTTATACGTCGCGGATGAATAAAGCGGTGGTGGTCTTTCTTAAAGAAGAGCGTCTTGTAGATCGTATGGTTGAGCATGGCGTACTTCTTAAAGGTATATTTATTCAAGTTACGCCACTTTTTTCTCCGTCAACAAGGGTTACGATTTCGAATTTACCACCTTTTATTCTCAATGAGCTATTGGAGCGCAAGTTATTGCGGTTTGGAAGTTTGCAAGTTCAATTAAAATTGTCCCGCTGGGTTGCAAACACCAGGTTCTTTTTTATTTGTTTATTTTTTTGATTTCACCTTTATTTAACCAGGTAGGCTAGTTGAGAACAAGTTCTCATTTACAACTGCGACCTGGCCAAGATAAAGCAAAGCTGAAACAGGTTATGTCGTTTCGGCGACAGGTGTTTATGTTTTTGGACTCACCGGAGCAGACTTTGGAGTTATCGTTGAAAGTCAGTATGTGGGGATGTTGGCCATAATAATTATCATGCCTCATAGGGTGCATTTTTCTGTATTTGATCCTTCTTAAAGGAAACCTTAAGACCAAGAGGGGTGTATGGTTTTAGGGGGGGACTGGAACTGTACAGTGGATTTTACTGCTGATCGCACTGCTGAAGAACCTCACCTGCGGTCAGCCACTTGCCTGCCTGGTCTATTAACTGAGTTTGAGCTTTCTGATGTGTGAAGAGTAAGAAATGCAAAAGTTAGGCAGTACACATGGCTGAAAGTTAATGAAGGTGGTGTCAGTGCAGCAAGGTTAGACAGGTTGTGTGTATCTGAGCACTACTGTAGTAGGGTTGGAAGGTGTGACATTGCTCCTGTGGGTTTTTCTGATCACCATATTGTTACTGTTGATYTTCACTTGTCCTGTCCACGAAGGTCATCCCCTTATTGGTATTTTAATGTTAAGTTATTACATGACGCCTTGTTTTGTGAAAAGTTTTTGTTGTTTTGGGTAAGAATGGAGAGTTATTAAATGGAATTTTGAGTCCTTGAGACAATGGTGGGAGGTTGGGAAGGCCCAAATACGTGTGTTTTGTCAAAGGTACACTGCTCTGTCTAGTATTGAAGTTGTAGAGACTATCAGGGCCCTTGAACAGGACATCAAATCTCACTCAAGATGACCCCGGATTAGCCATGAACTTATAGGACAAGAGACATGAACTGAAGTCGTTTTTACATAAAAGATAGAAGGGTGCCTTGATTAGGTCTCGCTTTGCTACCCTCAAGGATATGGATGCTCCTAGCGTTTTTTTTTTTAGCTAGGGCAGTCGACATTGCAACGTAAACAGATGGTCTGCCTTCGTCTCCCTGATGGGAAGGTGACCACGGATGACAGTGAGAAGCACCAACATGCCGTGGATTTCTACTCTGACCTCTATAAGGCGGAGGATTGTGATCCTCTGTGTGCTGAATAGTTGTTACATGGACTTCCTCAATTGGGCCCTGAGCAGGGAGCTGCTTTGGACTCTGGCATTACTCTTCAGGAGCTGTCTACGGCAGTTAGGCAGTCCTCATCAGGCTGAGCCCCTGGCATCGATGGTTTACCATCTGATTTCTATTGCGGGGGATTTTTATGAAGTGGTGTGTGAATCTTTTGAAGTGGTGGGTTCTCTTCCTGTATCCTGTCAACGTGCTGTGTTTTCATTGTTGCCAAAAAAGGGGGATTTGGCTCTTTAAAAAAAAACTGCCTACTTGCATTGCTGTGTGCAGAATATAACATTATATCTAAGTCTCTCAAACTGGTTGAAATAATATCTGGGGCTCTCTCTCTTTACAACTGGAGGGGCCGTATATAGTTATATACTATATATATTATACCATAACTGATGTACGACTCATTTGTGGAAACGTACACACATATTACAACTGATCTACAGAGACGAAATGGTTAACTAAACTTCAAAAACAATATTCAAGTGCGTATAACCTCGTTCAAGACAAAGGACAGGAGGTGGAAGATTTAGCGAGGGAGATTCAAATCTCTGAGGCGCAGAAAGAAAACGGACCCGTTACAAGTCAATGTAAGCAAACTGACAGTCTTAATTTTTTTTCCTTCTTATTTCCAGTGGTACTGACATTTTATCTCTGTCCCAGTGGCCAGGCACAGTCAGTCCCCCTCTGTGACCTTGTGGCCAGGCACAGTCAGTCCCCCTCTGTGACCTTGTGACCAGGCACAGTCAGTCCCCCTCTTTGACCTTGTGGCCAGGCAGAGTCAGTCCCCCTCTGTGACCTTGTGGCCAGGCACAGTTCAGTCCCAATCCGTGACCTTGTGGCCAGGCACAGTCAGTCCCCCTCCGTGACCTTGTGGCCAGGCACAGTCAGTCCCACTCCGTGACCTTGTAGCCAGGCACAGTCAGTCCCCCTCCGTGACCTTGTGCCAGGCACAGTCAGTCCCACTCCGTGACCTTGTGGCCAGGCACAGTCAGTCCCCCTCTGTGACCTTGTAGCCAGGCACAGTCAGTCCCACTCTGTGACCATTGTGCCAGGCACAGTCAGTCCCCCTCCGTGACCTTTGGGCCAGGCATAGTCAGTCCCCCTCTGTGACCTTGTAGCCAGGCACAGTCAGTCCCACTCTGTGACCTTGTGGCCAGGCACAGTCACCCCCTACTGTGACCTTGTGGCCAGGCACAGTCAGTCCCACTCCGTGACCTTGTAGCCAGGCACAGTCAGTCCCACTCTGTGACCTTGTGGCCAGGCACAGTCAGTCCCACTCCGTGACCTTGTGGCCAGGCACAGCCAATCCCACTCCGTGACTTTATGGCCAGGCACAGTCAGTCCCACTCCGTGACCTTGTATCACCACGTAATCCCCTTCACTTTGTCTCCCACACGCTGAGTACAAATCAACGATCTGTCTGAGGAGTTTGTCCTATTCTAGTGTTGCATGAAAAAACATGACGCAGTCCTCAAACGCTCCCATATTTGTAAGCAGAACTGTAAGCAGAACTGTAAGCAGAAGTTGCAGAAGTTGACTAACTTGAATACTTTCCTCATGTTCTAATGTTTTTGATTCAAAGAGAGGGATTGTATAAGGGCAAGAAGGAGGATGGAGATTAGATGAGTATCTGGTATTGTGGGATTCATTCTATTATCATGAGCTCTAATTACTAAACAAGAGCTGTTGACACGTTGATGCACAGAGCTGTTGAAACAAAGAGGTGCGACGCCTCGGGGACCAGGACAGAACCATAAATGAGGTATGTGGGTGGTGATATATCTAAATGACTGGGAAGACGATTTCACATTTCACTCTCATCTGCTTATCTGCCGAGATCCACACTTTAAAAGAGTGGGCGTAGTGAGACGTAATATTCTCTAAATGCATGTCTGACTTTTATATAAGAGCTCATAAGAGCTTATGAATATCAGAAGATGGATGCCTGCTCGTGTGATCACAGTACAAGGACAGCAGCAGTCTTTTTTTCTCTCGGCTCTGTTGACGCAGACAATCACTTCTGATCTGAGCCCCCTGGCGCCTGGTGGACATGAAAGTCCCTGAAGGGAAAGAGAGGCTTGTTTTGGTGGATGGAGGAGGGCAGGGGAGGGAAGAGAGAGTGAATCTGTCAGGTTGGAAAAGAGGAGATGAGAGGGGAAGAGAGGAGAAGAGGGGAAAACTTAAAGGGAGGGATGAGGAAGAGGGCTGCCTGTGAGTTGACAGAAGGAAATCACTCCTCATGACAAGGACAGAGCCCCTTATCATGGAGAGGCTGCATTCTGCCAGGGCCAAAGAGGGCTTATAGCAACTATAGCCTTATAGAGTTGGTTGTCAACCGATAAAAAAAGACCAACGACTCCCACCGTGGAACACAGTGATGCTGATATGGAGTTGTCGTGGGCAGTCACTCCCTTCCGTTTCACTGGAGCTTGAGCTTTTATTCTCAGCCATAAACAACATGTACACTAGGTTAGATGCTACTGCGTGAATGGTGGTGACTGAGAGTAAGCGTGCTCGTCATTGATCCTCTGTCGCACTACTGTCGGTAACATACACAGAAAACACACACACAGAGAGAAACACACACACTCTGCGAGAGAGAGAGTCATTCTGAAGATAAAGGCCTGAAGAACTCTACACTACAGTGGACATCAGTATTCTGTGCAGGTAGGCCTTGTACACTAAACTGAAAGCCAGACAGTTGGAAAGTGTCTAATCTGCTGTGAAAGCTGCCTGCTATGAAGGAAACATCTCAGGCGTTCAGCTGACGGCCTTCTGCTCCCTGCTAAAGTCAATCTCCCGCTTGACTCCCCCTGCCTCTGCCACTCCTCTCCTTCCCCCTGCCTCTGCCGCTCCTCCCCTTCCCCCCATCCTCCACACAGAGGATACGCCAGCCAGCTAGCTGCCTCATGCCAGCGGGGCTGCCAGTAAAGGGAGCAGGTGGTTGAGGGTGGCGTTGGTAGTGGAGGGTGGTTGGGAGGGTGAGTGATTGAGTAGGGGCTATTTCAGGCTTCTGTGAGCTTGTGATTGATCAAGCCGTGGAGGGCACAAGGCTTCCGCTAAGAACAARAGCACAGGGAGACCGGAGGAGTGCCCTCCCTCAGGACATCTCTGGTGACACTTACGCTCCGTGGACAGATCATTTCCATGCTTTCATTTAGCGAGAAGAAGCCATTACTTCTGATCATTGGAGCTTTTGTCCTTGTTCCACACAGCGTTGGTTACTGCACTCACATAGGGTGATGTTTTTGACGGTACTGTAGRGACCTGGAATGTTCTGATGCCGGGCATCCTGGTCGTTGGCGGAATGGCATGGAGGGGGGTTGGGCCTGCCGAAGGACAAGGCTTTCACTTGGACAGTGGAGTGTGAGGAGGCCTTCAACACCCTCAAACGTGCACTGATCGAGGCCCCCATGCTCGCCCCCCTGACCTCACCTTGCCCTTTATCCTGGACACAGACACAAGCAATGTGGGCATGGGTGGGGTGCTGGCCCAGGTGGGGCCAGAGGGGGAGAGAGTGGTGGCGTACTTCAGCAAAGCATTTGACAAACATGAGCGCCYCTACTGTGTCACCCGGCGGGAGCTCTTGGCTGTTGTGGCTTCCGTCAAACACTTCAAGTACTACCTGGGTGGRCTGCCCTTTACTGTAAGGACTGACCACTCTGCTCTCCAGTGGRRCATGRCTTTCAGAGAGCCAGAGGGGCAGGTGGCACGCTGGTTGGAGGAGCTTCAGRKGTATGACTTCACYGTGGTGCACAGGGCAGGGGCACGCCACTCCAACGCCGACGCCATGTCCCGTCGGCCCTGTACTGTAGACGGCTGCCGCCACTGTGAGCGGAGAGAGGGACTGGAGAGAGAGCTGTGTGCAGAGGAGGGGGACTGGAGAGAGAGCTGTGTGCAGAGGAGGGGGTCTGTGCCACAGTGTGTCAGCCGAGCTGGCCTGTCTGCTGTGAGCTGCAGACTGTCGACGTCGCTGAATGGGGGCAGCAGCAGGGACGGGACTACAGCCAGTGCTACAGTGGGTAGAGGCGCAGGTGAGGCCACCATGGGAAGAGGTGACAGCGCTCTCACTCGCGACCAAAGGGTTGTGGTCAAAGTGTGAGCGACTGCGGCTGGCTGATGGCGTGCTACAGCGGGCATGGAAGAAGTCAGCTACGGGAGAGGAGAGGTGGCAGGTGGTGGTCCCAAAAGCACTGCGGGAGGCTGTGCTCCAGAGTACTCATGGGGGGGTGGGGACTGGACACTTTGGGGTCACAAAAACACTGCGCCACCTCCGTCAGGGCTTTTACTGGGGGGCAGCACAAGAGGGATGTGGAGGACTTTTGCCGCCGCTGTGACAACTGCACAGCGAGAAAGGGCCCCCCAGGCTGCTCTCATGCTCAGCTCCAACAGTTCCCAGTGGGGGCTCCCATGTAGTTGGGCCATTCCCCACCACAGACAGTTGAAAACGCTGGGTGCTCACGGCCATGACTATTTCACAAAATGGCCCGAGGCCTATGCTCTGCCTGACCAGGAGTCAGAGACAATCGTCGACGCCCTGACAGCGGGGATGTTCAGCAGGTTTGGAGCTGCGGAGTCCATCCACAGCGACCAAGGCAGAAACTTTGAGTCCCGTGTGTTCGCCACCATGTGTGAGAGGCTGGGTATGCACAAGACCCYCACTACTCCTCTCCATCCTCAAAGTGATGGCCTTGTGGAGCGCTTCAACAAAACTCTTGGACAGCAGCTGGCCATCGTCTCTGCCAAACACCAGCGTGACTGGGACAAGCACCTGCCTATGGTCCTCATGGCATGCCGCTCCGCTGTCCAAGACTCCACCTCCTGCATGCCTGCCCTCCTCATGCTGGGGAGAGAGATCCGCACCCCTGCGGAGATGGCGTTTGGTCGGCCCCTGGATAGCCCTCATGTTCCCCCGGGGCCGGAGTATGCCCAATAGGCAACTACAGTTTTTTGGATTCTCAACATGAGTTCCATACAGTATGAATATGCAATTGTCATTAAATGTTTGTTCACACCTAGCTGGAAACTTCCAGTGCTTTACAGTAGTGCTACAAGCAGCACCGCATAATGAATATCACGATCCAACCTCTCTAAGGCAAGTGATCCATTAAATGCAAGACGGGTCTGTAAAGGGACTCCCCTCTCTTTTTCTTTTTACTGTCCCACAAAAGCCTCAGARACCTTCACGTGCTATAAAATCAGTCAGTCTCAATGAGGAATTTAACACTTTTCACTACAGCTGTTACATATGTGGATTATTCTGTTCTTTGTGTGTGTGTGTGTGTGTGTGTGTGTTTTTTTGCTGAAAGTATTGTGTATTGGAGATTCAAAATACAAAACACAGTATGCCATGGACCACATGTCAAAATGTTTACATCTGTGTGAATATAATGTAGACTTTCCATGCTATTTGAATCCAGACAGTATGATGGTGACACCGGTGTGTCAACATATTGACAGCCCGGGAGAGGTTATCAGACACACACTGTGTGGTGCAGGGCAGGGCGAGCGAGAGAGACAGAAAACCAGAGTGAGAGAGAGAGAGAATTAGGGTGGAGACAGAGGAGAGGATAAGCGCATGCTGCAAGGTTTTCCTCCTCTGAGAAAAATATGGCCTGGTGTGAGATGCTGCTGGTCAGTGGCCTGTGACGGTCACACACAGGGGAGTCAGCTGGACAGAGTGGAGACTGCAGTCTAAATACTAACAGCAAGTCACAGCCCAGTGACCAGCACTCTCACTACACAGGAGAGGAGAGGAGAGGAGAGGAGAGGAGAGGAGAGGAGAGGAGAGGAGAGGAACACTAGAATTATCATATTCTTTTATCAGAGCTTCATCTGTTCTGACATACAGGTAACTGCCAAAATAATGGAAACACGTGAGTAAATGAGGGATAAAAAATATATAGAAAGCAGGTTTTCCACACAGGTGTGGTTTAATTAATTAAGCAATTAACATCCCATCATGCTTAGGGCCATGTATTAAAATGCTGGACAGAACACATTTTTGACCATTATTTTGGCTACCATGGCTATGCCCCCATACGATGACAATGCCCCCATCCACAGGGCACGAGTGGTCACTGAGTGGTTTGATGAGCATGAAAACGATGTAAAATATATGTSATGGCCGTCTCAGTCACCAGATCTCAACCAATTGAACACTTGGAGATTCTGGAGCGGTGCCTGATACACCCTTTTCTACCACTATCAATAAAACACCAAATGATGGAATTTCTTGTGGWAGAATGGTGTCACATCCTTCCAATAGAGTTCCAGACACTTGTAGAACATATGCCAAGGTACAGAGAGGGAGAGAGATGGAAAACGGTGGGCATGCTTCCTCCAATAGCAGAAAGAGGAGTAAAAAGCTTGATTTGAACATGAAAGAGGTGGAATGTCACAGTGCATTATGTGTGAGGTTGATGGAAGGGAACACGCATGCTGTAATCCTATGTGTAATGTCAACCTCCTGAAGGAGCGTGGCGACCTCTATAGACTCTCCATGGCTCCCTGCCCACCGTGCAGCAACACAATGAGATCGGCAGCTTGCCCTCTCGCTCGGCACGCACCGATATCAAAGGCAATTTCACACTTTGGCACAGGAAAACAATCATTCTTATTTTTGGTAACAATGAAAATTGAGCTTGATTGCTGCCCCCCCCTCCCCTACTTCATTATAAGACTTGGACGACATCATGGTGAGGTAATCAGACAAGCTGAGCACACACAAACATGCATGCACGCACACACACTCTCTACATACACAAACCAGCAAGGCCCCAGCCTACAACGCTAGGCATTCCACTCCCTTCCTGATTCCAGTACACTGTATATACCCAGTCAGACAAGGGCACTTTGCCTCTTTCCTCTCCCATGTATCTAATTAGAACTGTGTTGTCCCTGAGCCTGAGTGTCTGCTCTGTTGTTATTAATCATCTGGCRCTCTGGCTGCCCACCAACTGGCCCACTGATACCAAGCAGGGTCAAAGTTCAGCCCAGCAGCATCTTCTGCTCTCAGGAACACGGTCACCTATGTCCAACTGTGGCTGTGCGTGGCTCGGCCGGCGTGCTGCTGGCCAGCGGCAGGGTGAGTCAGGTCACATTCAAAGAGCACTCCCATAAAGCATGCGTACCGGGCCAGTTAAACTATGTCATGGATGTCATGTCCGCATGTTGTCTGATGTTAGTCTGTTAATGACACATCCAGCAGTCCAGTCTGCAGCCTTCCTCTTAGAAGCCTAATCTCATCAACTAATCTGAGTTGATTTATTTTCACATGGCTCTGACAGGGACAAGACACATAGTTAAGAGACTGTCAGTGCTCATGCTGTGTTAACAACACCATCCAAAACAAAAAATATATATCTATATATATATTATATATATATATATATTATATATATATCCACCAGCTGAAATTCATTGGCCGCCTGCCGGCAGCAACATGCGTAAGTTTCAGTACCTAATGTGCTGTAGGCTTATGTAACTGCACATTGACACAGCAATCGTGGAAGACCGCTAAGGTTATTAATGGTAGAAATGTATTGATGGCAAGATGATTGCCACAGGGCAGGAGACAGAGGGAGGAATAAGAGGGTCTGGGTAACCTTTGAGCTAAAACCCAGTCTTCTCCACTCACTGTCAGCATTTTGCAGGAGAGAGAAAAAGAAGGGAGAGACGACAAGAGGAGAAGGAAAAAAATGAAAAAAAAAGAGGGGAAAAAGAGACAGAGGGGAAAGATGAGGATGGGAGAGAAGAGAGAGAGGAGAGAGCAGAGAGAGGAGAGCGAGAACGGCTTCGCGAGAGAAAGAGACACGGAGAAGGAGGACGAAGATAGAGAGACACAGGAGAAAGAAGGACGAGCCACGAGAAAGAAAGAGGAGAGAGAGGGAGAGACGAGAGAGAGAGAGAGGATGAGAGAGATCGAGAACGAGATGATGAGAGAGAGAGCAGAAGGAGGAAGCACGCAGACACCAGGAAGAAGATATCATGCAAACGATAGAACGCAACGGAGTGAGGGCATGAGGATGGAGGAGAATGGAGAGAGAAAGATATAACCAAGCGGAGAGTGCGAGAAGACGAATGACAGAGGAAGACAAGAGAAGAGAGACGAGAGAGTAGAGAGTAGAGAGAGGAAGTATAAAGAGAATATTGAGGTCTACCAAGAAGGGAGATTAAAGCTAGAGAAGAGGGAGTGGGAGAGATAAGAGAGATAGAGAAGTGAGAGGCGCCATGAGAGAGGAGAAAAACGAATGAGAGGAGGGCTGATGGGGAGGGAGAGGAGGGCTGAGGGAATGCCAGACTGTCGTGGGTGAGCACCATTATTATGGGGGGTGTGTGTTTTTGAGATTGAGCCCAGGTTCCGCGAATACTTTGAGGAAAATCAGCAGCCTGTAGGAGAGCTGGAGACTAGAGGATTGATGTTGCTGGAGGGGAGAGACTGGCTGGTTGTGTGGCCGCAAGACTGATATCTCGTATTCTTGCACATGCAGATGCTCACACATGACATGACAGCAGGTGTGTGTGTGTGGTGTGTGTGTTGTGTGTGTGTGTGTGTGTGTGTTGTGTGTGTGTGTGCTGTGTGTGTGTGTGTGTGGTGTGTGTGTGTTGTGTGTGTGTGTGTGTGTGAGTGTGCGTGCGTGCGTGCGTGCGTGCGTTGCGTGCGTGCGTGCGTGCGTGCGTCGTGCGCGAGCGAGCGAGTGAGTGAGTTGATCCAACTTTATTACTATGTTATTTGGATATTTTTCTGAAACCGCTGTCCACGTTCTTTTACACATGTAAGTTCATGAGAACATCAGCCGCTACACTCCACCCCACAAACTCATTACTCAATTTATACTCCTCCTCCAGCTCCACACTGGCAGCTCTCCTTTGTTTTATGGAGAGGCTAAATAACTTTTTCGTAATTCAAAACAGTGGTCACTGGTGAAGTGGAACAGTCGGAAAATGAGATTAATATAGGCTCTACTAGAAGTCTAAGTATCTTGTTTTACACTTCTTTATTTTTCAATAAGAAATTAGAAATTATCTTTTTAATGTTCGGTCCCTGTTCTCTTTTTATAAAAAAAATATTATTAAAAAAATTCAAACTTAAAATCATTAAGAGAGAGAAAGAACGAGAGATAAAGAGAGAGAGAGAAATAAAATGACTAGAAGAGAGGAGAGGAGGGCTGAGGAATGGCCAGACTACATCAAGGCTACTTCAAGGCCGTCTCATAGATGAGCTCATGTGGTGCTAAAAGGAAGAGAACACAGTGGGTGGCCCACAAACAGCGCTTCACTACATTCTACCTTCTTGCTGAGGAGATCATCGGCCCGGCCGTCTCACTTTCAAGCTTCCCTCTCTTCCCTCTCTTTCCTCTCTACCCCAGGTCCCTGAACCCAGAGGTAGATGAGTAGAGGTAGATGAGATAGCCTCCTGCTATCAATGATTCAACAGCTCACTTATGTTTCTGGTTTGTGCTACTCACAGAGAGCCCCTGGGACAGGTAGGGKACGTATTCGCTTGAACTTCTCTACCTTTAAACCCTCCGTGCACCTTTCCATTTTTAACTATACGAGAGAAGAACTTGATACATTCCTTAACAAAATATATATTGGGTAAACAACTGTAACAGAGGAAACTGCATCGTTATTCAGTGCACACTTTTGACTTATTCACATGTGGTTTTAGTACACAGTTTGACTGTCTGCTTCAAAAATAATCAACAATCTATATGGCATCTACCCATCTCATTTTTCGCTTTTAATCTGCAGTGTTAATACAAGTTATATGAAATGGAGACCTGCACACATCATGTACATTTTCTTATCCAGTTGTGTGCTATGAGAAGCCCCATGCTTTCTACAGATAATAAAATCTCCAATAGGCAGGAAATTGCGAATAATCCTGCTGTTCTCCTGTGTTAACCTGGACCTCAGTGCTATGACTGGAGTCTGCAGTCTGCAGGCGTACAGAAGAGAGCCCATCTCTCAGCCCCCCATGAGAAGTCAAAGACCATGGCAAGGAAACTCCGACCCAGCTAACTGGAAGCTTCACCCCCACTTGGCCTCCCCACAGCAGGCGGTCTGAGACGGTCTGAGCATTGGATACACTCTTCTGCCGGCTGGTTGGGTTGGGTCGATAGATACCATCCTGGTTGGAGAGATGTCTGTGTGGAATAAGAGTAGTCTCTCCCACATAGAGAAATAAGTACAGTGCTACTGAGAACTAGTCTAGGGCCCTATAAAATACAGATTGAGGAGAACTAGTCTAGGGCCCTATGAAATAGACATTGAGGAGAACTAGTCTAGGGCCCTATAAAATAGACATTGAGTAGAACTAGTCTAGGGCCCTATAAAATAGACATTGAGGAGAACTAGTCTAGGGCCCTATAAAATACACATTGAGGAGAACTAGTCTAGGGCCCTATAAAATACACATTGAGGAGAACTAGTCTAGGGCCCTCATAAAATAGACATTGGAGGAAGAACTAGTCTAGGGCCCTATAAATACAAGTCAAGATAACTAGTCTATGGCACTATAAAATACACATTGAGCAGAACTTGTCTAGGCCCTATAAAATACACAATTCAGGATAACTAGCTGGGGCCTATAAAATACAAGTTGAGTATAACTAGTCTAGGCCCTATAAAATACACATGAGGAGATCTTGCGAGGGTCTATTAAATACACATTGAGCAGGACTAGTCTAGGGACCATAAAATACACAATTGAGATAACTAGTCTGGGCCCTATAAAATACACATTGAGGAGATCTTGTCAGGGTCCTATCAAATACACATTGAGCGAGACTAGTCTAGGGCCCTATAAAATACACATGAGGAGAACTAGTCTAGGCCCTATAAAATACACATTGAGGAGAAACTAGTCTAGGCCCTATAAAATAACATTGAGGAGAACTAGTCTATGCCCTATAAAATACACATTGAGGAGAACTAGTCTAGGCCCTATAAAATAACATTGAGGAGAACTAGTCTAGGGCCCTATAAAATACACATTGAGGAGAACTAGTCTAGGGCCCTATAAATACACATTGAGGAAACTAGTCTATGGCCCTATAAAATAGACATTGAGGAGAACTAGTCTAAGGCCCTATAAAATAACATTGAGGAGAACTAGTCTAGGCCCTATAAAATACACATTGAGGAGAACTAGTCTAGGGCCCTATAAAATACACATTGAGAAAACTAGTCTTCCTATAAATACACATTAGGAAAACTAGTCTAGGCCCTATAAAATACACATTGAGGAAACTAGTCTATGGCCCTATTAAATACACATTGAGAGAACTTAGTTATGCCCTATAAAATACACATTGAGAGAACTAGTCTATGGCCCTATAAAATACACATTGAGGAGAACTAGTCTAGGGCCCTATAAATAGAACATTGAGGAGAACTAGTCTATGGCCCTATAAAAATACACAGTTGAGAGAACTAGTCTAGGGCCTAAAAATACACATTGAGGAGAACTAGTCTAGGGCCCTATAAAATAAACATTGAGGAGAAACATAGTCTAGGCCCTATAAAATACACATTGAGGAGAACTAGTCTAGAGGCCCTATAAAATACACATTGAAGAAATAGTCTAGGGCCCTATAAAATAACATTGAGAGGAACTAGTCTATGGCCCTATAAAATACACATTGAGGAGAACTAGTCTAGGGCCTATAAAATACACATTGAGGAAAACTAGTCTGATGCCCTATGAAAAACATTGAGGTAAACTAGATCTAGTCCCTATAAAGATACACATTGAGGAAACTAGGGTCTATGGGCCCTATAAAAATACACATTGAGGAGAACTAGTCTATGCCCTATAAAAATACACATTGAGGGAAACTAGTCTATAGCCCATAAAATACACATTGAGGAGAACTAGTCTATGGCCCTATAAAATAACACATTAGCTCAGAAACTAGTCTATGGCCCTATAAAATACACATTGCTCAGAACTAGTCTATGGCCCTATAAAATAGACACATTGCTCAGAACTAGTCTATGGCCCTATAAAATAGACACATTGCTCAGAACTAGTCTATGGCCCTATAAAATACACATTGCTCAGAACTAGTCTATGGCCCTATAAAATACACATTGAGGAATAACTAGTCTAGGCCCTATAAAATACACATGAGCAGTACTATTCTAAGGCCTATAAAATACAAGTTCAAGATAACTAGTCTATGCACTATAAAATACACATTGAGCAGAACTTGTCTAGGGCCCTATAAAAATACACATTCAGAGAAACTAGTCTGGGGCCTATAAAATACACAAGTTGAGGTATAACTAGTCTAGGGCCCTATAAAACACATTGAGGAGATCTTGTCGAGGGTCCTATCA
>NC_036840.1:2543385-2554327 GCF_002910315.2 Salvelinus sp. IW2-2015 | reverse complement strand
AACTCGTCTATGGCCCATATAAAAACACACTTTGAGGAGAACTAGTCAGGCCCTATAAAATACACATTGAGAAGGAACTAGTCTAGGCCTATAAAATACACATTGAGGGAACTAGTCTAGGGCCCTATAAAATACACATTGAGGAGAAACTAGTCTAGGCCCTATAAAATACACATTGAGGAGAACTAGTCTAGGCCCTATAAAATACACATTGAGGAGAACTAGTCTAGGCCCTATAAAATACACATTGAGGAGAACGTTCTAGGGCCCTATAAAAATACAACATTTGAGGAGAACTAGTCTAGGGCCCCTATAAAATACAACATGAGGAGAACTAGTCTAGGCCCTATAAAATACACATTGAGGAGAACTAGTCTAGGGCCCTATAAAATACACATTGAGGAAACTAGTCTAGGCCCTATAAAATACACATTGAGGAGAACTAGTCTAGGGCCCTATAAAATACACATTGAGGAGAAACTAGTCTATGGCCCTATAAAATACACATTGAGGAGAACTAGTTTAGGGATGCTATAATACACGTTGAGAGAGCTAGCCTAGGGCCTTGTAAATATACATGTGAGGATAACTAGTCTAGGGCCCTATAAAATAACATTGAGGAGAACTAGTCTAGGGCCCTATAAAATAACATTGAGGATAAACTAGTCTAGGCCCTATAAAAATACACGATTGGAGAGAACTACCTAGGCCTGTTAAAATACACATTGAGGAATCTTGTCTAGGGCCCATTAAAATACACATGAGGAGAACTAGTCTAGGCCCTATAAAATACACATTGAGGAAACTAGTCTAGGCCCTATAAAATACACAGTTGAGAAACTAGTCTGGGCCCTATAAAATACAAGTTGAGTAAACTAGTCTAGGGCCCTATAAAAATACACATTGAGAAACTAGTCTAGGGCCCTATAAAATACAATTGAAGTATAACTAGTCTAGGGCCCATAAAATACACTCGAGGAGAACTAGTCTAGGCCCATAAAATACACATTGAGAGTACTAGTCTAGGGCCCTATAAAATACAAGTTGAGAACAACTAGACTATTGCCCCTAAAACATAGACACATTGAGGATAACTAGTCTAGGGCCCTATAAAATACACAAATATGAGAACTAGTCTAGGGCCGTATATAATACACATTGAGGAGAACAATTGTAGGGCCCTATAAAATACACATTGAGGAGAACTAGTCTAGGGCCCTATAAAATACACGTTGAGGAGAACTAGTCTAGGTGTCACAAACGTCGTAGTGAGGATACCAAAGCGCAGCGTGATGTGAATACATACTTTTAATGTAAGACGAATATACACGAAGAACACTAAACAAACTAACAAAATGACCGTGACCGCTATAAACAATGAGTGCAGACATGCAACTTCACATAGACAATAACCCACAAACCAAACTGGAAAATGGCAACCTAAATAGGATCCCCAATCAGAGACAACGATAAACAGCTGCCTCTGATTGGGAACCAATCTAGGCCACCATAGACCTACATATGTCTAGACTAGACACACACACRTAGACATACAAAAAACCCTAGATAAGACAAAAACACACATACCACCCTCGTCACACCCTGAACTAACCAAAATAATACAGAAAACAAAGAATAATAAGGTCAGGGCGTGACACTAGGGCCCTATAAAATAGACATTGAGGATAATGCCTTAAAATGGAATTCAATAATATTCTAAAATGTATTGAACTTAGTAGGGAATCAATTAAATGTATTGAATTGATTAGAAAATGTATAAATTTGCCCAAGATTATCATAGGACATGAACAAAATCCCTCAGTGATTCATATTTTCCTTCAACTTTCTGAAGAGGCAATTGCATAGGAATGCCCCTGTCTGTGTGTGCTCATTTGTCTACCACTTTGTGTAGCCGTTAGCGCTGAGGCTAATGTAATGACAACTTCTACTGGTAGATGGAAATGCTTTCCCTAAACCTTCTCAATTAATTGTTAACTACTTGCCAAAATGATATAATGATTATTTGCTTCAGTCCAGTGGCCATTTTCTTTTTCAAATTCTGCAGTCACATGAGCGCTACAGAAACATCCCTAACCAAACAATGGTCTCTGACTGGTGCCCAGTTGATTTAAAGGGTAACTACACCCAAACATCTACATTTCTAAGAATTTTTWCAGACCTCAAAAGTGGTCTTCTGATATGATTTAATCTTTATTTTGGACATAGAACTTCCAATTTAGTTGTTTTTCTATTAAAAAAGTTAGATTTTGAGAGTGAAAACCTGAATCAAAATTGGAAAAACTGAGAAAGCAGAATTTGGGGGAAACCGGAATCAGGCAAAAACATTATAGGGCCCTACAAGGCCCCTGCTACACTGTCAGTGAATCCTGCCTTGGTTCTCCACGTATTAATTTCTTCTTCCATCCCTGTACATCCACTCTCGCGCTGCGCAGGGAGAATATATTCCTAGGCACCAGAGGCATGGCTGTCGATCAAACGGCGCATATCTCCCACTCCAGGGGGGCGTAAAGGAGGGGCCCTTTTGACCAACGCACTTAAATAGCTACAGCACTGTACTTATTCAGGATCCTTCTCCCCCTTCTGTCTCCCTGTGTCTCTGCCTCTGTGCTCACCTCAGCTCCAAACCGGGAGTGGGAATAGAACACGCTGTGGTCCACTTGTGTTCCTGTTTGGAGCTCCCACAGAGTGCAGGGAGCGAGGTAGAAGTGCTACACAGAACCTAATACAGCTCCTGGAGAGCTGAGCTGAGCTGAGAATCAGAGAGCAATGGGGAGGGGTGGAAACAGAGGGAGCCGGAAAGAATGTTCAGATTCGAGGAATAAATKGTGGAGGTTTATGCTCGCATGTGTTTTTGTTCTGTTTATAATGGAGCACACCAGGGAATCTGAGGAACAATCCTACACTAAACTGTGTTCCCAAATAGGAGCTGTGTCGCAGGGGTTTGGTTTGTATGGCTGCGTACTCTCCATTTTAAAATATTATGTCATTCAATTATCTGTTGGCTCACAAAACTAACTAAATATGAAAAGTGGAAGAGCCTTTGCGGAGATAAAGACGGCATCTTTCCATTTCTGCTGCAGAATAAGATGGATGGTATCTTGAGGTAGCTCAGAGCAGTTTGGAGGACAGGTAGATCCTGATGGGCCTTCCTCTATTAACAGCAGGCATATAGAACTGAAGCATTGATGGGGCGTTTACCATACATCTAAGATCTCAACATAAATTACCTACACAGAAGATTTGCCGGATCAATTTACAGACAGCATGGAAACGTAAACAAACTGTGTACATTTGGTGAAAAATGCAACAAAATCTTAGATGAATTTGCTTCTCAAAGATGGAAATACAATGACTACTAATGTGTCTTCTGTTCTGTGTAAATGTTCTCCTCTCTCAACACAATATACATACAAATTGAGACATCTGTGTGTGTGTGTGGGGAGGGGGGGGGGGGTATATGGATAGGCATCACACTATGAATAGATGTGCCTGTGGTATTATTGTCTCGCCATCTCAGCCTCCCTGCCTTCATGTGGATATGAAGAAATGAAGAGCCACACATATAAAACAGTTGGTCACTTCCTGTTGTTTATTTTATAAGTGCCCCTCCACGGGTTCCCTGTTGACAGACTAATGGATGAGTCCAGGAGACGGTGTCTCTCTGCCCGGCCAACAGTCCCTTTAATGGAGCCAGGCTGAGAACACACACCAGGTGTGGTGATATAAAGAGAATAGCCTGCCAGCCTTCCACCCCTCTCGCCTCTCGCTTAAGTGCAGCCATCTGATGACCCCCTGGACTTGTCCTTTTCTCAGACCTGGTGGAGAGGCGGAAGAGAAGAGTGCTGAGTGCAGTTGAATTAAAGCAATTGCACAGAACCCTAGAGGAAGACAAATGGATGTTCTCTCTGTTGGTGAAGACATTGTACTGATTTGTTTCTTCTACTTCAGTGACAAATCATAGTGCCCGAGGGACAAGACACAAAGGACTTTATGGTTTATAACATTCAAGACATTCCCATGTGTGGTGAATATGCTCTTCAGGGCAGAAAATGCTTAATTTAAAAGAATGGACTTGATTAAAGGTAGACTCAGCAATATGACGTAGATGCAGAAAGTCAAAAGAATAGTGGGTCAATTTCCGCAACAACTAAGAGCGTTGAAGCGCAAGGCTTAACTTCTCCGCTGTTTTGGTCCTGTGTCTACCACTCTGTACACAGTGTGAAGTGAACCCATTCACATGCAAAGATACTGTGTGTGACTGTGTGAGAGCGATGTGTTGCATCTCACTTATCTCAATATCTCCGGTGCTGCTCGTGTCAAAGTCATTTTGCTGAGTCGACCTTTAATAAAGGGTTTCAAAGGTAATGTTCCTTTTGTTAAATTCTTGAATTTGAATTACATTTGAATTGAAGTAGTAAACAGGATACATAATTGCAATTCAAATTTTTATTAAAGTAAATACAATTGAATTCAGGGAAAGTAAATTCAATTAAAATGCCTCTTCTATTCTATATTAGGTGTAGTCTATACAAATAGAAATCTTGTACATAAAACATCAAACGTTGTTATATACATGAATATTTGATATTGTTGAAATAATTTATTTTCAGGACCAGCTATTAAAGTTAATGATCAAGGAAAACAAGGAAAACAAAGCGCAACAGCTGCTCTTCAACCTCAGGAGGCTGAAACAAAATTGGCTTGTCACCTAAAACCCTCACAAACCTTTACAGACGCACAATTGAGAGCATCCTGTCGGGCTGTATCACCGCCTGGTACGGCAACTGCACCGCCCACCACCGCAGGGCTCTCCAGAGGGTGGTGCGGTCTGCCCTCCAGGACACCTACAGCACCCGATGTCACAGGAAGGCCAAAAAGATAATGAAGGACAACAACCACCCGAGCCACCTTCCAAAAGGCGAGTTCAGTACAGGTGCATCAAAGAAAGTTGGGACCAAGAGACTAAAAAACAGCCTCTATCTCAAGGCCATCAGACTGTTAAATAACCATCAGACTGTTAAATAGCCATCACTAGCACAGAGAGGCTGCTGCCTACATACATACTTGAAATCATTGGCCACTTTAATAAATGGAACACTAGTCACTTTAATAATGCCACTTTAATAATGTTTACATATCTTGCATTACTCATCTCATGTATATACTGTATTCCATACTATCTATTGCATCTTAGCCTAATCCACTCTGACATTGCTCATCCATATATTTATACTTATATATTCCCTATTCCATTCCTTACTTAGATTTGTGTGTATTAGGTATTTGTTGTGGAATTGTTAGATATTACTTGTTAGATATTGCTGCACTGTCGGAACTAGAAGCACAAGCATTTTGCTACACTCACAATAACATCTGCTAACCATGCGTATGTGACCAATATAACTTGATTTGATTTGAAAACAAAACCTGCATGTGGATATTCTAAGTGAATATATTTCAATTGAGTTCAATATGGGGAAATACTACATTTCCCAGAATGCATTAGGTTAACCCTCAATTCGACCCTAAGGCTTTCAAATATAACCCAAACAACTGAAATGGTTAGTGGAAATACAATTGCCTATTCTAAACACTAAGGTTAAAAGAGTATATGAACATATTATTTGGTATCTGGACGTGTGACCTGTTAGATTCAATGTAACTCTCATGTTCTATTGTTGTGGAATAGGTTAGGCAGTTTAGATAGCACACTACAGGTCAATGCCACGTACAAACTCCATTCCCCCAGGGGGCAGCAGAAACCTTGTCCAGATGCTGAGCCTGGATTGTAAGCACATCAAGTGCTGCCAATTAAGGTGATCGTCAGTCAGTATCCCTGCTTGCAAGCCGTGAGGCTGCTGGGATTGTTTGTTGGCCAGGAGGCCTTTCATTTGGTTTTGAGTCTTTTGTTTGAGCATAACTTTGGTATTTTTCCTTTTTTACAAATGTATGTTTGTTTTGTCACCATCTGAACAAAATATAATCCAATCAAGCTAGCATCCTAGGTGAGGTAATCAGTAGGGCTAATGTCAGTTTCAGGTTGCTGGTTAGCAAGATAGCTGATGTTTGGTGTTGCCACACCCGCGAAGGTAGTCAATTGTTTGCAGCTGGTAGAGCTACCGTAGAGCCACCGTAGAGCTACCGTAGAGCTGATGAGGTGTTTTTCTCATGGGCCAGAACATTATGTGTTGACTGTTTTGGCTATGATTTTGGTAGCTTTTGTTAGTGCTGTGTGCAAGATTAGATTTCCCAGGTTGGAGTCTCGAGTCCTCTGTGGCACATCAAATCATATCAAATGTATTTATATAGCCCTTCTTACATCAGCTGATATCTCAAAGGTGTAGAAGCACGGTGGCTAGGAAAAACTCCCTAGAAAGGCCAAAACCTAGGAAGAAACCTAGAGAGGAACCAGGCTATGAGGGGTGGCCAGTCCTCTTCTGGCTGTGCCGGGTGGAGATTATAACAGAACATGGCCAAGATGTTCAAAAGTTCATAAATGACCAGCATGGTCAAATAATAATAATCACAGTAGTTGTCGAGGGTGCAGCAAGTCAGCACCTCAGGAGTAAATGTCAGTTGGCTTTTCATAGCCGATCATTAAGAGTATCTCTACCGCCCCTGCTGTCTCTAGAGAGTTGAAAACAGCAGGTCTGGGACAGGTAGCACGTCCGGTGAACAGGTCAGGGTTCCACATGTGTTTGAGTTAGCGCTAGGCGAACGGTTAACGGTTGCAATGGTTTGTAGCATTGGTAAATCAGTTTGTGTTAGTGCTAGGCTAGTGGCTAACTGTGGCAATGGTGTGTGGATTTCGTGCATGGCATGCTGGTTTGGTTTTTGCCTGGTAGGAGTGGTTATCTCAGGGGCTTTGAGTGTGTGCATGTACAGTATTGGTTAGTTAGCGGTGAGCCAGTGACTAACTGACTTTCGTCAGTTGATTTATTGGTTCGGTTTGGTGTACTGATTTTGACTACGGGGCCGTTTGAGCCAGCAGTGTTTTGGGCAGATGTAGAGGATAGTTGGGGTTTTCTCAAGCTATCGAGGGATCAGTTATGTCAGGTGGCAGAAATGCTAGAGGTTCAAATAGCAGAGGAGTTGAGCAAGTTAGAGGTTGCAGAGCAGTTATCAGAGAAATGGAATGACCTCTTGCCCCCGGTTCTGGTGGATAGCAGTCAGGAGGAAGACATCCCACTGGGCACAGACATCAGTTCAACGTCTTGTTTTGATTTACATTTGGTTGATATGTCAACTAACGTGAAAAACCAACTGACATTTATTCCTGAGATGCTGACCTGTTGCACCCTCTATAACCACTGAGATTATTATTTGACCCCACTGGTCATCTATAAACGTTTGAACATCTTGTAGAATGATCTGGACTTCATGTTGATTCTCAGAGCCTGGTTGATTCTCAGAGTCTGGCTCCTCTCTAGGTTTCTTCCTAGGTTTCTGCCTTACTAGGGAGTTTTTCCTAGCCACTGTGCTTCTAAATCTGCATTGCTTGCTCTTTGGGGTTTTAGGCTGGGTTTCTGTATAAGCACTGCTGATGTGAAAAGGGCTTTATAAATACATTTTATTGAGTGAATTCAATGTGAAATCAACAAAAAATGTCAACAGGTCATTGGATTTAGGTTAAAAGTTTGGGGGAAAAAAAGACGAAATGCCCTTACGTTGATGACTCTTTGCAAATCCAATCGGTTTTCCACGGCGATTCAACATCATCACATAGAAAGTTTTGGTTGAAATAACATAGAAWCAATGTTGATTCAACCAGTTTTTGCCCAGTGGGTAGTTGGAAATTGCGAGGCTAGAACAGGAAATAGCATTCTTGAAACAGCAGATCAATGAAGGACAGCATAAAGGGGAGAAAGTTTGTGTTGTCAGTCAGTCAGAAAGTGTTGTTACTAAACCACTTTCCTTCAGTGATCAGAGTGATGAGCTAGCTTCCCCTAGTGATCAGGTTTGGGTCACACCAGTGAAAAGTCAGGTGTCTCAGGGGGCGGAGTCTCTCAAGGAGAGTTTTGACATATCCCCACTTTGTGAAGTTACTCCTGTTCAGGGAAGTGCTGATGGCAAACCAGATAGAGAGGAGGATGGGTAACACTTTATTTGGACAGTCCATCTGTAGATGCTCTACAGACTATCAGTAATATTTCAACTAACTATCGACTAACCCTAACTCTAGCTTTTTACCCTTATCCAAACATTAAACTTAACCCTTACCCTAACCCTTATTCTGAACATAACCTTAACCCTAAACGTAACCTTAGCAAGCAGTTGCTTCAAATCAACAGATCGTTTGTTGATAGTATGACATCAAAAATCCGAACTATCCAAATAAAGTGTGACCGGAAGATGATTTATGTTGGGACTTGGAGAAAACATTTTTTGACAAACTAGACAGTGGTTCTCAGGAAATGGTTCTCCCTAGTGAAGAAGTAATAGTGAGCAACTAGGTTATCTTAGTGGTCTGAGAACATATTTGGTTTCCCCAAGTGATCTGTTAGTTTCAGAGGTTGTCAGTGATCATTTGGTTCCTTTAACTGACACGTTCTTTGCCAAAGTAGGGAAGGTTGTGGTTCCTCAGCAGCCTGACCATGAGGTTGTTTGGGGGTCAGGGGTTGATTTAGCTCACCTGTTTCTCATTGAGCTATGGAAGGGTGATACTTCCCAGTCACTTTGTGAAATTAGTGGTGATCCGCTGGAAGACCCAGTCATGGTTTTGCAGGTTGACACGACTGTGTCTTGTGATGAGAATCAGAAGCTTGAAGAAATTAGGTTTGCGAAGAAGCCAGATCCACTGGTGTTATCACTTCCTGTTGTTGAGAACCAGTTGACCGTTCCTGCAGCATGTAGGCCTAGTGAGTCTCCTGTTAAGGTGGAGGAAAGTGAGGATATGTGGTTCCCTTCCAGTGAGTGCTCAGGGCTGGAGCAGAGAGGTGTTTGGGAACATGGATGGTGTTAGTAGTGAGTTGGCTGAAGTTGTGGTCAATGTCCACTTGTCCCTGGTGGTGGTTGCGCCAAGCCTCTCATCATTGGTTACATATCGACAGACAGGACAGGACAGAACAGCCAGACAGACAGGACAGACAGACAGGACAGGAACAGACAGACAGACAGACAGACAGACAGACAGACAGACAGACAGACAGACAGACAGACACATCTGTATGTGTACAGTAGGCTAAATGCATAGGCATCACACTATGAATAGATGTGCATGTGCTATTATCGTCTCACTATCTGTTTTTATGTGGAAATGAAGATAGGAAGATATGAAGAGCCACACATATAACACACAGTAGGTCACTTCCTGTTGTTTCTTTTATAAGTGTCCCTCCACAGGCTCCCGGTAGACAGACTAGTGGATGAGTCCAGGAGACGGTGTCTCTCTGCCTGGTCAACAGCCCCTTTAATGGAGCCAGACTGAGAACACACACCAGGTGTGGTGAAATAAAGATAATGGCCTGCCAGGCTTCCCTTCCTCTCGCTTAAGTGCAGCCATCTGATGACCCCCTGACAGGTGAAATGGACTTATCCTTTCCTCAGACCTGCTGCAGAGGCGGAGGAGAAGAGAGCTGAGTTGAGCTGAGTTCACTGGTGCACTTGTATAAGGGCTGTTGGTGAAGAAATTGTACTGATTCATTTCTTCTACTTCAGTGACAAATCATAGGATCCGAGGGACAAGACACTAAGGACTTGCTTAATTAAAAAAATTATGAATTGATTAAAGGGTTTCAAAGATAATGCTCCTTTTGTTATTTTGAGGGATGTGTTTCATACAGTAGTGTGACCAGAGAGAGAGGGAGCAAGGGAGAGATAGAGCGAGAGATAGAGAGCGAGAGAGAGAGTATAAGGACCCAAGAGAGGGAAACTAAACAACAGACTGAAAAAGTGATAAAGAGATAGGGAGTTAGATAAACACATGCAAACACCACAAACTTGCAAAACATTATTTGTCAGTTGATAATTCATAGTCCAGAGCAGATAAACAAAACATTTGTCCTCTAAAATCTCAGACTTCCTGAGATTGAGCAGCTCTGAAATCCGGCAGCCAAACAAACAAGAGCTTCCTCTCTCCATGAATCTCTAAATCCTTCATCCATAGCAATCAAATCACTATGAATAATTCAGTTGACAAACAACTCACACATAATAATTTAATGAGTTCCTCTCCCCTCCTCAGCAGGCTCTGATATACTGTTAGCTGCCCAGGGTGGAGATATATTTGCACCTCTTGGAGAAACGTCAACAAGAAGTCCACTTCAACAATAATGAGTAACATTATTTTTTATGTTCAGTCAGACCCCCGCCACAGGTTGACCGTTTAACTTTACTGTGCAGTATATCAGCAGCACACCTGAAACCATAACCATGACAACGTAATAATAATAAATAAATAATAAACATATTTTATGTATAACCACTTGGCTTGTGTGAATGCGGGTTGAACTGGAAGTGCTAAAACATTGTATGATGAGCAACATCCAGTAAGATACAGAATATGCAAGCATATAGGTAATTTATAACATGTCTGTTGATGCCTTACATCAAATGAATTTTCAAAAAGCTATGTTAATAATCAAGCTTTAATGATGCACATTAAAGTAGTCATGTATTATTTAATGCAATTAAACAAAGGATTTTAAAGGGTTTATATATGTATTATATCATGTTATGTTTCCTGTTTCACACATAATCAAGTCACGAGATCAAGGGCTCTCCCTCATCTGAATGACACTGAAAACACCTGCATATTTTATTACAACACCATACACATTCTATATGATTAACTTCCCATCAAGAAGGTCCACAGCTGTCTAAACACATGCTCTGAGTCAGTATGGCAATGCTATTTACTCATCTCTCATCTCTGCCCAGGCTCCACACACACACACACACACACACACACACACACACACAC
>NC_036840.1:2516565-2537692 GCF_002910315.2 Salvelinus sp. IW2-2015 | reverse complement strand
TCCACACCACACACACACACACACACACACACCACACACACACACACACACACCACACACACACACACACACACACACACACACACACACACACACACACACACCCACCCACACACACACTCTTATGGCTATCACTGGTGCCAGCGCACATAACACAAATCCATCATAGCTGTGGTGAATTATTACATCATACATACGGAGTGGGTYGAAACCTTTGTAAAAAGTACGACTYGAAAGAAATCATTTTGCAATACATTCTGTTATTCCCATGGACAAACAACATATTTACTTGCAATGTATGAAATTGATTGCCAGCCAACTTGGTAAATAAAGTATGAGAGTCAGTAGGGAACCTAGGACTGACCCTCCATATTATTCACACTCAGCAAAGCCATGCCAGAGGCTTATACAACATGTAGACTTGGAACTAATATGGGCTGTATAAGTCTGTATGGTGAGAGAAGAGAACATTGAGTCAAGATCTACTGTACCTGTTCAGTAGGAGCGACACTGCGGAATGTTCCAACATCATTACCAAGGCAATAACAATCCCCCAAATTAAGGGTAAAATGATTTGACAATGGGTAAGTGTCACCTCCGCTACTGAGAACATGTCTCCAAATGAAGTGTCAGGGCTCAGAATAGAACCTTTTCCATCCTTCTTTTCTTTCCAAACGGTGTTCCTATTGGACTCTATTCTTTATCACCAACCCTTGTCTCTGTGCTTGGTGTCAGCAATAGAACTGTTCTGAATCATAGGTGTGGGTTAAGAGAAGAGAACAGAAGGGACAGGAAGAGGACAGGAAGAGGAGAGGAAGAGGAAGAGGAAGAGGAGAGGAATAATCAAAGGTTGTGTAACTCCCCATGAGCCTCCCGCTGCCCCTGGAACTAACACATAACAGATAGTCTTCAGTGTGGTGAGAATAGAACACATAAGAGACCTGCAGTGGGTCCAATCCTTTCCATTAACATTACTCTCCAAAGCAAAGCCTCTGCCGAGGAAGACATTGGGTGTTCATCAAAGCAGTTCAGCCTGTCTCTGTGTCCAGATGTGGACTGMAACTATGTTTGATGCTAATATCTTCATGCATGAAAGTCATAATGCGGAAGGGTCAACCTAAAAGAGGAAACACATTACCTAGCAATGACAAAGTAACGTGATAACTACACCTGGACTAGCAGGACAGCAAGCAGCCAAGCCAATCCTGAGGGGTTAACCTTGAGCCGCCGTGTTTGATAGACAATGGTAAACATCATTATTCAGCCAATCAGGTTTCCCCTAAAGTAACTTATTAAATTAGAAGGTAATTGCTTATGTAAACAAAGCCTAATTGAATATAATGGCCCAGCTTTATTTAGCATTTAGTTAACATGGCTGTTTAAGCAGAAGTCCACAGCGGCTGAGCTGGGAAGATGCAGTAGAGCTTGGTGCAGTCTTCTATTGTCTTCTATTGTTTGGTCTGGTCATTTATGTCGGCGGTAGTGTAGAGAAGTAATATTGAATATATACACACGCACACGCACACGCACACGCACACGCACACGCACACGCACACACACACATATATATACACCGGCTCCGAAATAATACCAACATGTTTCAAGCAGACCACCATAGTCCCTGTGCCCAAGAACACGAAGGTAACATGCCTAAATGACTACCGACCCGTAGCACACACGGCTGTACACATGAAATGCTTTGAAAGTCTGGTCATGGCTCACATCAACACCATTATCCCAGAAACCCTAGACCCACTCCAATTTGCAGACCGCACCAACAGATCCACAGATGATGCAATCTCTAGTGCACTCCACACTGCCCTTTCCCACCTGGACAAAAGGAATACCTACGTATGTGAGAATGCTATTCATTGACTACAGCTCAGCGTTCAACACCATAGTGCCCTCAAAGCTCATCACTAAGCTAAGGACCCTGGGACTAAAACACCTCCCTCGCAACTGGATCCTGGACTTCCTGATGGGCCACCCCCAGGGTAAGGGTAGGTAACAACATATCCGCCACGCTGATCCTCAACACGGGGGCCCCTCAGGGGTGCGTGCTCAGTCCCCTCCTGTACTCCCTGTTCACTCATAACTGCATGGCCAGGCACGACTCCAACACCATAATTAAGTTTGCTGATGACACAACAGTGGTAGGCCTGATCACCGACAACAACGAGACAGCCTATAGGGAGGAGGTCAGAGACCTGACCGTGTGGTGCAACAGCATCTCACTCAACGTGAACTTGACAAAGGAGATGATTGTGGACTACAGGAAAAGCAGGACCGAGCACGCCCCCATTCTCATCGARGGGGCTGTAGTGGAGCAGGTTGAGAGCTTCAAGTTTCTTGGCGTCCACATCACCAACAAACTAACATGGTCCAAGCACACCAAGACAGTCATGAAGAGGGCACGACAAAACCTATTCCCCCTCAGGAGACTGAAAAGATTTGGCATGGGTCCTCAGATCCTCAAAAGGTTTTACAGCTCTACCATCGAGAGTATCTGGTATCAAGGTAAGACCCAGATGCAGACCGTGTCGAATTAACAATGTTTATTACAGCAACAGGGGAAAAGGTACAGGACCGCTGGCAGGCTCAGGGTCAGGTCAGGCAGAGGTCAGTAATCCAGAGGTGGGGCAAAGTTACAGGAAGGCAGGCTGGCTCAAGGTCAGGGGCAGGCAGAGTGGTCAGGCGGGTGGGTACAGGGTCAGGACAGGCAAGGGTCAAAAACCAGGAGGATGAGAAAAGAGAGGCTGGGGAAAAGCAGGAGCAAACACAAAAATGCTGGTTGTCTTGACAAACAAGACGAACTAGCAACAGATAAACAGAGAACACAGGTATAAATACACATGGGATAATGGGGAAGATGGGCGACACCTGGAGGGGTGGAGACAATCACAAAGACAAGTGAAACAGATCAGGGTGTGACAGAGAGCATCCTGAAGGGTTGCATCACTGCCTGGTATGGCAACTGCTCGGCCTCAGACCGCAAGACACTACAGAGGGTAGTGCGTATGGCCCAGTACATCACCGGGGCCAAGCTTCCTGCCATCCAGGACCTCTATACCAGGCCGTGTCAGAGGAAGGCCCTAAAAATTGTCAAAGACTCCAGCCACCCTAGTCATAGACTGTTCTCTCTGCTACCGCATGGCAAGTGGTACCGGAGTGCCAAGTCTAGGTCCAACAGGCTTGTAAACAGCTTCTACTCCCAAGCCATAAGACTCCTGAACAGCTAATCAAATGGCTACCCAGACTATTTGCATTGCCCCCCCCCCCCCCCCCRTCTACGCTGCTGCTAGTCTCTGTTATTATCTATGCATAGTCACTTCAATAACTGTACCTACATGTACATATTACCTCAATTACCTTGACACCGTTGCCCCCTCACATTGATTCTGTACCGGTACCCCATGTATATAGTCCCGCTATTGTTATTTACTGCTGCTCTTTAATTATTTGTTATTATTTTTTGTTTGTTTGTATTTTCTTAAAACTGCATTGTTGGTTAAGGGCTGGTAAGTAAGCATTTCACTATAAGGTCTACAGTACACCTGTCGTATTTGGAGCATGTGACAAATAACATTTGATTTGATTTTATATACACGCATATATACACGCACACACATACATACATGTCGCTTACAACCCGTAATAAGACTATGGAATTAGTATGCTAACAAAGTCTATTAAACTGTTTATCTGACTCCATAAAYATGATTAAAATATGCAAGCAAGCATTAGGCAATGAGTTATCCGTGACTAGCAAGAATTGGTCTGAGAATGGAATRCTAAAGGCAAATAGGTTTAATGACATTGTAAAATAAACAATTAATTATGCATGGAATAAAGCTTAAGTTGCAAACCATTAATAAGCATTACATGACATTATTCTAGCCATGAAAACCTTAGAGTTACAAAGCAATGTATGAACAAATCAGATGAAAATGTACCTGGCCAGAGGTCTAAAAGCCTAGGAAATGAGCATCTATCACACAGCCTTTTTTCATGGGTGGAATACAGGATAAGAGGCAGAAAAGGGCATTTCATTCCATTTATAACATTTGAAGGTGTGACTTTTTCAAACCAAAACCAACCAACATTGAACAATTAAATGATACCTAGTTACAGTAACCTGATCACTCAGGCCCAATCTCTACAGGATGTCACAGCATCCAAAGGTATTGTGGGGGATGAGACCAATGCAACTAAGGTAGAATTCCTAAAGACAATAAAACTCCTTTACATACAGTAGTTTACAGTTCACCCTGTACAGGTACAAGTTACCACAGAGATCATACATCCATACACATTAGATAGCATCAGAGTTCTCCTCAGGGGACAAGTATAAAATAGATACCAAACATGGCTGCAATATATAATTTTATCACACATTCAAGTAGTCAGTCAGCTGGATACGGTGTGAGAGAGAGAGGCCTTTTGGCCCCTTAACGGGGGAATCTTATCTTTGACTGGTCCTTGAGCATTGTCTTGGGCCATTTGCCATGCAGACCCAGAGATGACAGAGAGCACATACATTAATGCCAAGCCTACACTAGAAGGTCAGCATTGAAACAAGACTCAAAAGCCTTTTTATTTTTTCATTCAATGCTTTAAAGCCTTTTACGAATCATTTTGATATCATCCTTAAACTTTTTATAGAAAAGATTCCCTGAAGGTAAAACTTATGTTATCATACCATCAAACTATCATACCAAAAGAGTATCATTTCTAGACAGGTACTGAGAAAAGACCCCATCAGTCCCTTGTCCTCTTGACTCCCTTATAAGGCTTGCTCTTGTATGTCCTGTATGACATTGACTCTATTGCCTCTTGACAARGCATTATTCAAGTTTCCTATCTTTCTTCATCTGTGGTCATTGCAATGCAATCAGAACTTGTGCACAATTCTGTCTGAGAAATGTCACACTGTATTCATAGATATTCCTCTCTCCACAAACACTCCAAAGCTCCATAACTCAAGGAACTCACATACTGGGAATCATTTCCCAAAACCATCTAGGATGCACTTCTCCTGTTATTATTTTCAAGTCACAGCATTGCCTGTTGACGAGAAACATTCAGTCGTATGGGAACTGGTCCGTACAGATAACGAAAAATAAATAGTGTATTTCCAGAACGAAGACACTCAAATGGAGAACCAACAATGCATGTTGTGTTCCTACCTAACTTTTCACGTACAGACGGACTACGTGGAATTTTGGAGTACTTCGAACAGTTCAAAGAACAGCGGGCATGTTTTCCTATTTGTTACTTGTGAAGGGTGTTATTGAAACTCCGGCGGAGATGGATAAAGAGGACAGTTGAGGAAACACGTTATCAGTATTTATAATAGAAAGTACATTCCCTGCTCGGAGATGAACACACAGATGCATCCATAATTGATCTGGGGAGTAAGCGAGGGGTCCTGTGTAGTCTGTGGCGGGCCCTCCTATTCACCAACTCTTGTAATGTGATGATGGATGCTCCGCTGGAGCCAGAGATAACACGGAGGCACCCAAGAGAGGAAAGACTGAAGCACAGAGATTGTCTGGGAGAGGGAGAGCAGCTAGACAGTGCTTAAAAGCAGAAACAGTGATAAGGAAATAGCTTTATATCTCTGAAAATCCTAAACAATAAGAGGCTTGCAGAGTGAGAGCAGGCCTCACAGTTCTGGTAAGCCATCCTTCACAGAGTGGGGTGGACTCTCCATTGTATCAGCAGTGATGGGGTTCCATCAAGTACCCACAGCTAGAGTTGGAAGGCTTCAAAGCAAGAGGTCCCCATATGAAGGCCTCAATGATGTTAGATTAATGTTGAGCATAATAAGGAATGGAATGGTGAGAGAGATTTTGATGAGAAACAACAAAGAAGGAATTCTGGACAAACAAAGAGAGGTCTCTGCAGTCTGCATGTGTGTCATATCTCACACCAGGCCAGAGCAAAAGGCTGACTGCAAAAAAACAAAACACTCCAAGCTCATCCAGGAGATTTACAATCAAAATCCACCTGACAAAGACTTCATATAGCTTCCAGTCCCAGCACAGTTCAGAGATCACAGCAGACCATTGATACTACAGCCAGATATTACACATACCTGTTTGTTCCCAACAGAAAGCTCCACAGATGGCAGAAGGATTTACACACAATCTCTAGTGGGATTTAGGGGAAGGATCAGACTCCAGAAACACAGGAAGTGTTGACCTTGTCAGTTGGAGCAAAGTCTTAGCGTGGCTGGCAGGTAAACTGCCACCACAACACGTCTAACACTCTGGCATCAATTATTCATCACAAATAGAATTTGGAAACAGAAAATGGAAAACCAAAATATCTTCACAAGTAAAACCATGAGGGGCAAAAAGTAAACAGTATGACCCGTCTCTGTTGAAACGCCCAAAGCCGTTTTCTGAGAGAGAAAATGCCCTTGGTTTGTATCCTCTCCTCAAAAACCCCTTTAACCTCTGTGTCTCTTTATAGCTGGTGTGTATATACACATTTTAAAGAAATGGATTCCTACTCAGAGCGCCCGGGGCTGGGCAGAACAAAAAAGGTGTGTATTAGTGCTTAGCAGAAAGGAGACGTGCAAGACGGAGAGAAGACTAGAGCCCAGCTGTTCTGTCTGTCGCTGCTCTTTAGTCGTTCCATTAAGAAGCCATTCATCAGATTATGCATTCCCAGGATGCACAGCTTTCCCTTTCGCCAGAGTCCCAGTGACTGTGAATTCATCCCGTGGGGGGCATCGCTAATTGAAATGTCATTATAGCTCTGAACTTACATGGCAAAGAGCACTGTTAAAGGAGCTGGATCATGTATGCAACCCATGTACTGTATATGACATACTGGAGGATACCAGTCAAGATGAAGTGAGGACTTCTAATATAGATACTAAGGGAATATGAGGGGCTAGTAAGGTTATTCCAGCAGAAATCTTGATGGTATTTTTGACCATTATTGACTTAATATTTTCCGGAATTTAATTTGGCAGTCCTTGACTCCATTCAAAAATCTAACACAGGCTTGATGTGAAACACCGATTTTATGATCAGTTAGGCAAATGAATAGTGCCCAGTGATCATCCCCTGTGGCATGCTGTTGTTAAAGGGCCCATAAGAGGACAACTTTACAAACAAGCTGCTTCTCCATTTTAGTGGTCAGTGCTGTAAAATGTGAATGGCCCTGAAAAGAAGCAAGTTGGAAATAATGACTTTGTGAGTGTGAGGATATGTAAATAATTATATGAAACATTCTAATCAAAGCTAAGGAAGCAAATGGACCTTGAAGAAATGTAATCCTGGTCTGCATGCTAACCACACTTTTGCCTTAAGAGCGACTAAACCAACTTGTATGGTTAAAAACGGCCTATGTGGCAACAATACGTCAGAAACATTTATTCTAGTGTCAAAATTGACTACAAAGTGTAAATAGAACAATTTTCGTAAAAAATTCAGCATATTCCAAAACAGAGTTTTATGATATTTGTGTAACTGAGGATGCCACAACTTGCATGAGGGTTAGGTTTTCATGTCAATCCTGCTCACACAGGGCCACCGCGGCTTAATTCACACAGGCAGCCCATTTCTGATATTTTTTCTCCTAATTGGTCTTTTGACCAAACACATATGATCTTTTCACGTCAGATCCTTTTCAGAGCTGATCTGATTGATCAGTGATTGGTTTAGTGAAAAATATATATCAGAATTGGGCTGCTGTCTAAACGCAGCCTGCCTGGCAGTCTAATCACAGTTGGCAGTAATCAAATAATCTGGTGCACGCTATTCAATCTCTCAACAGAATCAACCAACAACCAACCATTTATTTACAGACAGCCAAACTAACCATTAGCACGCAGCGCCTCTGACTTGTTTACACAACAAACAAGAAGACATCGTCGCAAATGTTATGTTGAAAGAAAAAGCGTTTTTTTTAAACGGCTTGTGTTTATTCCAACTCAAACATTCTCACATTTGTGAACTAACATTTGCATCACAAAAACAGCTGTCATCAAAGATAGGCTACTACTCTAAAAACAAGCTTCTACTCTAGAAAAAAACTACTACTCTATTAACAAGCTACTACTCTAGAAACTAGATACTACTCTAGAAACAAGCTACTACTCTAGAAACAAACTAATACTCTAGAACCTAGATTCTACTCTAGAAACAAGCTACTACTCTAAAAACAAGCTACTACTCTAGAAACTAGATACTACTCTAAAAAACAAGCTACTACTCTAGAAACTAGATACTACTCTAAAAACAAGCTACTACTCTAGAAACTAGATACTACTCTAAAAACAAGCTACTACTCTAGAAACAAACTGCTACTCTAGATACAAAATACTACTCTAGAAACTAGATGCTACTCTAGAAACAAGCTGCTACTCTAGAAACAAGCTGCTACTCTAGAAACAAGCTGCTACTCTAGATACAAAATACTACTCTAGAAACAAGCTACAACTCTAGAAACTAGATTCTACTCTAGAAACAAGCTGCTACTCTAGAAACAAGCTGCTACTCTAGAAAGCAGCTTCTACTCTAGAAACAAGCTGCTACTCTAGAAACTAGACTTCTACTCTAGAAACAAGCTGCTACTCTAGAAGCTAGATTCTACTCTAGAAACAAGCTGCTACTCTAGAAGCTAGATTCTACTCTAGAAACAAGCTGCTACTCTAGAAACTAGCCTTCTACTCTAGAAACAAGCTGCTACTCTAGAAACTAGCTTCTACTCTAGAAACAAAGCCTGCTAACTCTAGAAACAAGCTGCTACTCTAGAAATAAGCTGCTACTCTAGAAACAAGCTGCTACTCTAGAAACAAGCTGCTACTCTAGAAACAAGCTACAACTCTAGAAACAACGAAGCAATCACGTTCACATTGTCATGCTGCGTCGCGTGTTTGGTATGGTGGCTGTTTGGGATATCACATCCACATCAAACCACACTCCCAAAACACCTCTCGCTCATGGCTTCTTGCATTTCTTAATGAGCAAGCTACAAAGCCAGGCCAAATCAGTGAGTTCAGCCCCTCTTTAATATAATTTCTGTCTCTAACAGCCATCACAGGATTAATTAATCTAATATCTGCTGAAAGCCATCTAATGCTAAGCGAACTACTATTGGCTTTGCTTTGGTAGAGTGTCATAATAAGAACATTTTTATGAGCGTTGTTGTGCTGAAGTGGGGATTGCACCTGTAGCTACTCCATTGAGTTGGTGCTGGAGGGCATTACCCTGTGAAGAGGCTGACCCTGTAATTTAACCCCAGCCACTGCACAACACTCTGTTTGTTTACCTTTCATCTCTGTCCACTTTCTTTTCCATATTCAGCATCAATGGTGGCTGTTATGGCTGATAGTTGTCGCCCATTATCTATGAACAAGATTAATAGAATTGGCGGCGTGGCCCACTTTCATGACGGTAAATCGGAGATGTGAACCGCCATCAATTTCATTAGGGGCTGAGATGCTTCAGTTTTTCCATAATTTTCTTTAGTACTCGCCGCGCTCTGAGCTTTGTTTTGTCATCATCGCTTTTGACATTTCTCCTGCTTTATATTCATTTGTCTGCAGTAAATAGGAACATCTCTCAATGTTCTCCTTCAATTCCAGAGATGTCTGATTGTATTATGTCATTTGGCATTTATCTTCTCCCATACAGCTCTCTTAATAAATCTGTTGCCGTTGTTGCGGTTTTATACACGGTAGCCAGTGGCGTTGATTGACCGTATGACGACATGTACACTATCGGTCAAAAGTTTTAGAACACCGACTCATTCAAGGGTWTTTCTTTATTTTGACCATTTTCTACATTGTAGAATAATAGTGAAGACATCAAAACTATGAAATAACACATATGGAATCATGTAGTAACCAAAAAAGTGTTAAACAAATATATCAAATCAAATAGCCACCCTTTGCCTTGATAATGGCTTTGCACACGCTTGGCATTCTCTCAACCAGCTTCATGAGGTAGTCACCTGGAATGCATTTCAATTAACAGGTTTGCCTTCTTCAAGTTAATTTGTGGAATTTCTTTCCTTCGTAATGCGTTTGAGCCAATCAGTTTTGTTGTGACAAGGTGTGGGGGGGGTTATACAGAAGATAGCCCTATTTGGTATAAGACCAAGTCCAAGGACCAAGTCCATATAAGACCAAGGACAACTCAAATAAGCAAAGAGAAATGACAGTCCATCATTACTTTAAGACATGAAAGTCAGTCAAAAACCATCAAAAGCTATGATGAAACTGGCTCTCATGAGGACCGTCACAGGAATGGAAGACCCAGAGTTACCTCTGCTGCGGAAGATACATTCATTCGCGCTACCAGCCCCAGAAATTGCAGCCCAAATAAATGCTTCACAGAGTTCATGTAACAGACACATCTCAACATCAACTGCTCAGAGGAGACTGTGTTAATCAGACCTTCATGGTCGAATTGCTGCAAAGAATCCATTACTAAAGGAAGAGACTTGCTTGGGCCAAGAAACACGAGCAATGGACATTAGACCGGTGGACATCTGTCCTTTGGTCTGGAGTCCAAATTGTAGATTTTTGGTTCCAACCGCCCTGTCTTTGTGAGACACGGTGTGGGTGTATTTCCCYCTGTCGTGTCTTTGGCATCATTAAACTGAAGACTGTAAGTTTATCAAATCAATTCTCTGTAATTATTATTATGTGATTAACTAATCAGGTAAATGTAATTAACTAGGAAGTCGGGGCACCAAGGAAAATATTCAGATTACAAAGTTATGATTTTCCTAATATAACTTTCAGATATTTTAATATCTGATCAATTAGTCTTCTAATTAATGAATTATTCTTTACCTCACATTAGTCTCATTCCAAACGTCGTAAATTGTTGGTTATCTGTACGAACCCAGTCTTCACTATGAATCATCCATACATCAATTGTCTCAATCATTTATTTATTAACTAATTAATAATCACAGAAATGCATAAACAAACAAACAAAGTAGATATGGTTACAATGAAATGATAGGGGATGTGCCCTAGTGGGCTAAACCGGAATGGCGGCTTGGTAGACAAAGGGACTGAGAAGGGCGCGAAAGACAAAAAGACACTACACCGTTGATAATTATAACAATTGAAATGCTAATCCTTTGCACATGAACGCTCACTCATTCGGGAATAATTGCAATCAATATATATATTTACGCTCAGTGTGTCGTCGGGATCTCTGTTGGAAACGTCCTTCTTTCTGTTGGAAGTTCATTCGCCCCTCTCTCTGCGTCCCTGGAGWCTTTGGTTAGAATGGCTACTTCAGAGTAACATTCAGAAATGTTCTTATAGAATAGATGTTCCGGCGGTTGTCGGCATTCGCATTCAATGGTATAGAATTCCTAGCTGCAGACTAGTAATTCGTATCAAAGATTTGCTCTTATTCTGTCGGTATCGATAGTCTCAGAGTTTCAACAACCATTACAACCTTAGCTTATACTCAGGTTTATGGTCTCTGCTCAAACCTTAGCCCTCTCGTGGTAATCGAGGTAAGCTGGTCTGCTGGGAAATCCTTCAGGTGGGGGTTATATTCGTAACAGCAGAAAAGGGCTGTCCCATGATGCCAGGTCAATGTCTGTGCTCATGGGGAGGGCCTATGACTTAGTTAAACTCCAAAGGGAATTGGAGTTTCCTTCAATAAACAGTTTAAAATCACATTGCATAATTTCACAAATAGTTTCATCTTTACTCATTCATTTTATACAACAATTAGATGCAAGCCTCACAACTGAGACTCTTGTATAAACAGAGGTATGGTAATGTGACTGTATTGTCTCTCATGAGTTTCACAAACATTAAACGAAATGGACCGGTCGTAGCTGGAWTCTCCCCCGACCGTGTACACATTCTCCAAAACATGGACATTGTTCAGTTCTCAAGTTCTGTGATGTGGAAGAGGTTCCTTTGTTCTCCTGTGAAACTCACTCTCTCTATATTGTCTGGCCATGAGGAGAGAGACTCCTCTAGGAATTTATGACCTGCATAACAGAGCCTGGGTGTAGGGGGAAGAGAGAGYGGTGGTGAGAGAGAAAGGGGGATGGTGCAGAGAGAGGGGGGTGGTACTCGCTATCCCCAAAGAGGACCACGTCATGACACTACCGTGAGCATGGAGGAGGTGTGATGGTGTGAGGGTGCTTTGCTGGTGGCACTGTCTGTGATTTATTTTGAATTCAAGGCACACTTAACCAGCATGGCTACCACAGCATTCTGCCGCGATACGCTATCCCATCTGGTTTGGGCTTAGTGGGACTATCATTTGTTTTTCYACAGGACAGTGACCCAACACACCTCCAGGCTGTGTAAGGTCTATTTGACCAAGAAGGAGAGTGATGGAGTCCTGCATCAGATGACCTGGCCTCCACAATCCCCCAACCTCAACCAAATTGAGATGGTTTGGGATGAGTCGGACCACAGAGTGAAGGAAAAGCAGACAACAAGTGCTCAGCATACATGGGAACTCCTTCAAGGCTGCTGGAAATGCATTCCAGGTGAAGCTGGTTGAGGAATGCCAAGAGTGTGCAAGCTGTTATCAAGGCATAGGGTGGTTATTTGAAGAATCTCAAATATAACATATATTTTTGGTTACTACATGATTCCATATGTGTTTTTTTTATAGTGTTGATGTCTTCACTATTATTCTACAATGTAGAAAATAGTCAAAATGAAGAAAAACCCTTCTAAAACCTTTGACCAGTAGTATACATACAAATTTGTATTTTATTCCAGTGATTAATCTGCTCATTGTTTCATACTCTGGGTAATTACAGAGGTTTACATAGACCCATAGCCAGAATATGTAATTATGGTATATTAGGATCCAGCCTTATAAACGTCCAGTTCAGTGATAGTGGCTGGTCTTCCGGYTGGCTGTATGGCTATGCCCGGATCTAATTACTTTTCATGAGAGGGCCATAACAATAACAAGTTATATGTTGCATATTGCAAGAAAGATAAGAATCTCACCTTTCTGGTAAAACGTAGTTATTTATTGATTAGATGTACTCACGTTTAAAGACACAAATGAAATATCACATACGTATGATTAACTTCCTATTCATGAAAAATTGGTGAATAGGGCCTTGATTTTTGGGGGGATAATCTACATACATTTCCAATCAACTTTACAAATGACATCCTATAAGATTTCAGCTGCCTTATTACTGTAATAATTCATCATAAAACTAGTTGTTATTTTTGTGGCACAGCTTTCATTCATTTCTCTCCCTACCCTTGTGAAACCCACCGCGAGTTGGCTAGCGACTCTACAAATCCGTTACGATCTCAGCTTTCATGTCCTATAAAAGTTATACATCTGTAATGAACATAAAGTTGTTTTGTTTCACATCTACAAATAATGTTTTGTTTAAAAAATAATCTAATTCGATATAAAACCATGTGTGTTTGTTAGGGGCACAACTTTCACTGGGGTCAGGGGGGACATGTCTCCCCTATATTCTGAAATTGTATTTTTGTCCAACCCAGTTTCATCATTGGAATGTGATACAAAACGAGGCATCAGTGTGCTTTAGGGCAATGCGGATGCCTCCAACCGYTCGGGTAGGCTGGTAGTGTTTATCCGACTGTCTAAAAAAAAAATCTGTTGCTCCCACTTCTAAAACATAAGTTGCACCCCTGGTGATTGTCATAGGATGATAGGACTTCTTCCTATCGATGTGTGAGACTCTCAGTTTCCCAATGCTATGCAGCTTGTGATGTACCCTTCCGCCACAAATTGACAGACAGTCYGACCAGCTAATGAAAATTTAGGCGGGACTTCCCAGCCTCCAATGGATGTGGGTATGTAACCCGATCCCGTAGAGTCTTCAGAGGTGAACTCAATTTAAACTGGGAAGCGGGGCTATCAGCCAAAACTGTCACAGTGCGAATTGGCATTTAGGCTAAGTCCTCAAGGCCTGTTGCCTCCTCGGTGGCCTTTCTTATACAGTAAATGTAAGGACCGACGCCGGAGATGAGAAGCAGGTACGGGGAGTCAACATTTAATAAGGAACAGACATGAAACGAGACAGGCACAGCGTCAGCCCACGGGCAAAACAACGACATTCGACAAACAATGCTGAAGCGGGGAACAGACAGATACAGGGGAGGTAATGACAGAGGTGATTGAGTCCAGGTGAGTCCAATAATCGCTGATGCGCGTGACGGGGGAAGGCAGGTGTGCGTACTGATGGTGGCAGGAGTGCGTAATGCTGGGGAGCCTGGCGCCCTCGAGCACCAGGGSGGAAGAGCGGGAGCAGGCATGGCAGTACATTTGTTCAATTAGCTACCAAATGAGACCTGTGGAAAAACTGCTACCTCATTCTATGCGTGTTATAGTCAAAGCCTATTGAATAGAGGAAGGCACTGAGGAGCATAAAGAAACTGCATTAAATATGCACTAAACCATCTGTACATGGTGGCATACGAGGAAACACCAGCTGAAAACCAGATCAACTGGCACTGCACTGGCAAAGATAAGCAAGCAGTTCGACACATACAACAACACAGAGTTACACATGGATAAACAACATACAATCAATAATACAATGAAAAATCTATAAACAGCATGTGCAAATAGAGTAGGATAAGAGAGGTAAGGCAATAAATAGGCCATGGGGTGCGAGTAATTACTAATATAGCAATTAAACATGGAATGGTAGGGTGTGCAGAAGATGAATGTGCAAGTAGATACACTGAGCAAGATAAATAAATAAATACAGTATGGGATGAGGTAGATTGGATGGGTTATTTACAGATGAAGCTATGTACAGGTGCAGTGATCTGTGAGCTGCTCTGACAGCTGGTGCTTAAAGCCAGTGAGGGAGGTAAGAGTCTCCAGCTTCAGAGATTTTTGCAGTTCGTTCCAGTCATTGGCAGCAGAGAACTGGAAGGAGAGGCGGCCAAGAGGAAGAATTGGCTTTGGGTGACCAGTGAGAATATCCTGCTGGAGCGCGTGCTACGGGTGGGTGCTGCTATGGTGACCAGTGAGCTGAGATAAGGAGGGCTTTTACCTAGCAGAGACTTGTAGATGACCTGGAGCAGTGGGTTTGGCGACGAGTATGAAGCGAGGGCCAGCCAACGAGAGCATACAGGTCGCAGTGGTGGTAGTATATGGGGCTTTGTGACAAACGCCACCCACAATCCTGTTTAATAATACATGCTTAAATGAGTGAGCTAACCTGGAAGCCTGCCATCCATCTAAATGTAGCATTGTGGTCCCTTGTGGGACCTCCAAGGTTCAGGGCAGCTCTGCCTTGAGTGATGGAGGTGACTTGTAGTGAGCAGGAATTTCCCTGTGTTCATTCAGGCTGCTTGATAAATCTAGCCTACATGACTGGAGCCAGGCCATGCCTCTCGTCAACCTCCACTCCGACGCACAGGTAAACACAACGCATTGTCTCCATCATAATATCATCAGGACATCTTGAGCACACTCCAGTGTTGCCCCTATGAGTCGTCATTTGTATAATTTGATACACGCCTGAGTCCAGACCTATCGAGCAGACTGTGTTCCTGCCTGAGCGATTACAGTATCTGGGCAGCATTTTCACAAATCAATTGTGAGGCGCTTCAGATTCTCATACATAATTTGCCACTGAAGTGATCAAGTGAAGGGATCTGAGACGTTATCAGGTTTTAAGTCCGCGAATGAAATTTAAATCGATCCCATGTATAGGACACACAGTAGGTGGGACCACACACACAACACACACACCAACCACACACACACACAACACACAACACACACACACACACACACACACACACACAACACACACACACACACACACACACACACACACACACACACACACACCAACACACCCAACCCTATAGTTGTGTACACACCCTAACATAATTTACTTCATGAGGACATAATTGAGTATAAAGTGTTTAATTGTCATCAAACATCAACAGGGCAAGATTAGGCCGATCGATCAAACGTTAAAATGGACATTACCACATGGCTGTTACATTAGACGGTCCATTACAACAATGATATTGTGTGTATTCCACATACAGTACTGTGCGATAAGCGTAAACAACAAATGCCATCTTTTCCCTCTAAAGCAATCAATAATATTACTGTCTTGCCTTGTGCTCCTTTGTTTTCATTATTCTCAACTAATGAGACAAGCATATTCTTTGAGACAAGCATATTCTCCCCTGCAAGGCACCAAGAGTACACACCATTAATCAACAACCATGCTTTAATCGTGCGGCTGCCGCCTGGGTTTGTCTGCTACTGTGATAGCAGCTGTCACAATGGAACAATGTGCTTTGGTGCTTTTCCATCAACTCAGACCTCAAACCACACTCAAGTCATGGGGAAGGACCCCCTCCAACTACAACATCTTCAATCAGCTTGTCGATGAGGTCAATACAGTAGGCTGCTGAATAACACACTGATGTGGAGAGTCATGATTTATGAAAGTAGACAGGTCAGTGCTTCCCTGAATTCTGTGAGAATAAAGTGGCGCTTAAAAGTCTTAATTGACCGCAGTGCTCTGTGTCTACCCACAAGCCCTTGCTTCTGAAGACGCTGCAGGAAGCCGGTTAGGTTGAAGGCGGCGGGGCCACAGGGGACCCAGTCACAGTTGATTGGTATGCACACGTACAGTATGTTCCCTCCATTCTTTATTGTCCTTCACGGAGAATTGCCGTGGCACAATAAAGTGAGACTGCTTTAATATGCTATTTATTATCCTTCCTCCGACAGGAAACAGAGGAGGGAGAGACACAAACCTGATATTACCATATCGTAATCCAACCGAATGGGCTTAGAGTAATTTAATAATGTATTACACCGTGTGTACACAGGGTTGACTTGGACGCTTCTAAAAAATCCCTGTAACGCTTTGGAACAATGTCAATGCAATCAATGCGGGCAGATTGGTGACCCACTGGATTATATTGGATAAGGTGAAATATGTGAAATAGTTCAATTATTTTATGAACTGCAGTCAAGAGCAATAGAGACAAGATTCCAGTAACTCCTCCTAGATGTTTATTATACATGAAATCAATAAGAGCAAATATTTGCCATTTCCTGACTGTGTGATGTGCCCTGCGTTATCACTTAACCTTTATGTAGGGAAGCGCTCGAGTGGTCACTTCCTCTTGCATAATAAATACAGCCACGGCAATCAAAGAATGTGTTGTATTAAAAGCCTGAAAAGTGAGGACCAAAGGATTTTTTATCTGTCCGGGAACYCGCTGTCGTTTTCCCATTTTATTCAGCCAAAGCAGCGCTATTGCTGTAAAACCAGTAACCCTGGGCAGTAATTACTCTGTGCATTCTTATCGCCGGAAACTAGGAGGGAGGAAAAGACAGGCGAGAACGAGAAAAAAAGGCTTTGGCTGAGGAACTTTTCATCTGGCCTGTCAATCAGGTGGATTGATGCTTCCGGACCACTGTAGTTAACACGTTTTTTTTTTACAAGATTAGCTTAAAGAAGAACATATCTCTATGTTTCTTTTTTCTTTCATGAGTTACAGACAATTGTTTTGCATCATCTCTTGTTTTGTTGCTTCTTTTTTATGCTTGTTTAAAAAGTATCTTAATTCCATATTTAATAGTCTAGGTATATGTTGTTATTAGTTATTATTATATACCTCCTAACCACCATCAGAAACAACATTGGTGGGTTTTGACTAGATGGGATACAGCTTTGACAGATTTGACTTATCGTAGCAGGTTAAGAGAACTTACGATGCAGGTTAGCAGAATGAACATAGGAGGTTAGGGGAATTAGGTTAAGGATAGGAAAAGGGTTAGGGTTAGGTAAAATGCAGAAAAATGCAACTTTTGACGTTAATTTGAGAAAGGCTGTTTTCCTTCTACCCATGAACACGTTGGTGGGGGCGTACAAGTGGTGGTATTCCTTATTAGCCATCATAGTCCAGTTGTCTCATAAAGGTACTGTTCTATACCAGCAGCAAGAGCTACTGTAGTAGTTTACTGTATTTCCTTGATTCCTCTGTCCCTTCAATCCCCAAACAAGTATAAATGCTACAGCAGGTCAAATATAGATCAGAGTGCAGAGCCAGGAGCCTTGTAGTGTCATGCTAATAGCTCACTGTTGATCATACAGATAGATGTTCCGGAGTTCCAAATTAAGCAGCAGCAGCTGAAAAGATGAGCTCCTACAAATATTGAAATTTAAATGTTTTTTTTAGAGTAAAGTACATCGYAAAAAAATCAAAAGAAAACTGCAAACTGAATAGGAGACCAAACAAGCAGCAAACAACGAAGAAAGGCTTTTGAAAAAGTAACAATTTTTCATAAAATTATACCGTTTTCTTAGCTAGCTAAGTTGTTTACCTGTTGCTAGGCAGTTGCTAGGGACATTCCTGAAAGAAGCTAGCTAGTACTTGTGTTATAGCGAGAATTAGGAGAGGGCCTAAAGAACAGAAGCCCTGGACACCAGTGGTGGGAAGTAAGAGCACGTGGTGCGAGACAGATTCTCGCCACGCCACCTGTAGAGCGACCTGTCAGTAGGACGCAATCCCAACGTGGGCCGTGCCGGAGATGCCCAGCTCGGAGAGTTGGTGGAGAGGAGGATCTGATGGTCACAGTATCAAAGCAAGCCGATAGGTCTAGAAGGAATGAGCAGGAGAAGAAGTTGGTTAGCTTTAGCAGTCGGAGCGCCTTCCGTGACACAGAGAAAGAGCAGTCTCAGTTGAATGACTAGTTCTTGAAACGCTGACTGATTTGTCATCGAAGCATCGAAAGCAGGAGATGTCCAAGGCGCATTCTTTGGAGAAGAAAGGGATATCTTAGTTTGCCAGATGATAGTCGAGGTGCATGCACGAAGGGACGACAGCCCAGCGGCAGGATGTGTGACAGTCAGGAAGTGGAAGTCATGGTAAGAGAGGTAGTCGGGCAGTTGCAGACGTCACAAAGAGATCACTGGAAGGAGAAGACGGTCTTATAGGTACACGGAGGTAGGCATGGCTAGGCTTTCAGGGTGCGTGAGCTCCGCTCTTAGATTCGTAGTGGCTGCCGAGCGTCATAGATGACGTGAGAGCGCGCGTGAGTAGGAGAAGTCTCCGAAATGGTCTGGAGAGAGAATTGGGTTGATGTGGCGGCGCGAGCACGCGGATTCTTGGCACAAGGGGAAAAGGTCAAAGCGGTGGAGTTGAGCCGAACCAGCGTGTCGTTTGACTTAGCAAACGAGGATCGCGATTGTTCGTCGACCTTCTTTTCAAAATGGTTGACAAGTCATCAGCAGAGAGGGAGAGGTAGGAGGAAGGAGTGAGAGGATTCAGGAGGAGGAAAGACGTGGCCAAAGACTTCCTAGGCTTAGAGGCAATGCTGAATTAGGATGGTAGAAATTGCCTTAGCAGCAGAGACAGGAAGAGGGAGAATGTTAGAAGGAGGGAGTGAAAGGATGCCACGTCCGCAGGAGGCGAGTTTTCCTCCATTTCGCTCGGCTGCCGGAGCCCTGTTTCTGTGAGCTCGCAATGAGTCGTTCGAAGCCACGGAGCAGGAGGGAGGACGAAGCGGCCTGGAGCATAGGGACATAGAAGTCAAAGGATGCAGAAAGGGAGAGAGGAGGTGAGGAGGCAGAATCAGGAGATAGAGTTGGAGAAGGTTTGAGCAGAGGAAGAGATGATAGGATGGAAAGAGGAGAGAGTAGCGGGGAGAGAGAGCGAAAGTTGGACGGCGCGAGTACCATCCGAGGTAGGCAAGTTGGAGTGTTGATGAGAGCGAAAGGAAAAGGATTACAAGTAAGTGGTCGGAAGGAGAACGGATTCGGTTTAGGGGCTTGCACGTTGCAATGAGATAGTGAGAACAGCATCTAGAAAGATGAGTCAAGGTAATGCCTGCCGTTGTGAGTGGGCTAGGAAGTGAGAGAGTAGGTCCTGAGTCAAAAGCAAGGAGGGAAAGAAGATGTGAGAGGGAAGAGATCACTAACAGAGTCAATAAATCTGTCACGACGAGATTGATTCACGTCAAGGTAGACGTGGGAGGTTTAAAATCACCCCAAACTTTGAGAGGTGAGCCATCCTCAGGGAAGAACTTATCAGGCGTCAGCTCATGGATGAATCTCCAAGGGCTGACACGCTTCGGTGAGGGCGAAAGTTGAAAGGATGTTAAAGCTTGAAAGGCTGGTAAACCTGTGTGACAGCATGGAATTCAAAGGAGGCGATACGACAGATGGGTCAGGCGGAGAAAGAGAGAATGTCGACACTTGGAGAAATGAGGTCCCAGTGCCACCACCCGCTAGCCAGAACCTCTAGGGTGTGCGAGAAACAACGTGGGCAGACGAGGAGAGAGCAGTAGAGTAGAGTGTTATCAGTCGGTAATCCATGTTTCCGTCAGTGCCAAGAAGTCGAGGACTGGAGGAGCATAGGCTGAGATGAACTCTGCCTTTTGGCCGCAGATCCGGCAGTTCCAGAGCTGCCTGAGACCGAACTCCACGTGGGTCGTGCAGCGCTGGGACCATCCAGGTTAGATAGCAGCGCGCCACGTGTGAAGCGTTGTATATGCTCTGTGCAGAGAGAGGCAACAGGATAGACAGACACATAGTTAAGGCTACAGAAGAGGCTACGCTAGATGCAAAGGAGATATGAATGCAAGTGACTACACTCACTGAATGTTCAGAACGTTAAGCTATACGTTGCAAAAAATCTTATTTGACTAAAATAAGTATAGTACTGCTGCTTGTAAATAGTAGCTAGCAGTGGCTGCGTTGTTGACTTTGCTTTAAAATTGTAGCTGGCTAGTTAACCTCTAAACTGGCTAGGTAACCTCGACAATTACTCAAGACTACACAATTAGCTGGATACAAAGACGGCTTGTAGCCAGCTTAAGATCAAACAATCAAACTGTTGTACTGTAATGAAATTGAAATGTAATACTACCTGTAATACTACTGTGGAGCAAAGCGGAATGCAACTACCGCTCCAAACCAAACCGGAATTGCCGTATCGTTAAAGGGAGAGGCAATAGGAAGTGTTGTTTCTTGTAATTATTGTCTTTTTGTGTTTTAGAGGACTGCTTCACCGTCTAATGTCCTTTCCCTTTTTTTCTGTCCTTATTTTGTTCCCACTTTGTCCCTTCTTTGTCCTTCTGTCTCTTTCTGCCTAATCTAGACATCTCTTGTTAGC
>NC_036840.1:2483207-2514431 GCF_002910315.2 Salvelinus sp. IW2-2015 | reverse complement strand
GAGAGAGAGAGAGAGAGAGAGAGAGAGAGAGAGAGAGAGAGAGAGAGAGAGAGAGAGAGAGAGAGAGAGAGAGGATCAAAAACAGCAGTTCCGGGGCAAGGTAACACTTCCGGGGAACAGATCAGGGTTCCATAGCCGCAAGCAGAACAGTTGAAACTGGAGCAGCAGCTAGACAAGGTAGCACGTCTGCAGAACAGGTCAGGGTTCCATAGCCACAGGCAAAACAACAGAAACTGGATCAGCAGCACAACTGGAGACGGGGACAGTCAGGAGTCATCAGGCCAGGTAGTCCTGAGGCATCATCCTAGGGCTCAGAGAGGGGAGAGGGAGAGAATTAGAATTAGAGGGAGCATTCTTAAGTTCACACAGGACACCAGAATTTCACTAGATACGACAGACTGACCCTAGCCCCCAGGCAAATAGACTATTTAATCGGGAAAGTAATCCTGCAACAGAGTGATCAAATGATGATCCTACATCTGTAGCCATTTACTCGTTCTGCAATTCCATCTACAGACTGTCTTCTATGAGGGCAGAGGGGGATATGGAGAGTGAGTAGACAGAGATGGAGTTCAGACAAGACCTGAAGTTGAAACCAAGTACAGTTACAGTCGGAAGTTTACATTCACTTAGGTTGGAGTCATTAAAACTCATTTCTCAACCACTCCACACATTTCTTGTTAATAAACTATAGTTTTGGCAAGTCGGTTAGGACATCTACTTTGTGCATGACACAAATAATTTTTACAACAATTGTTTACAGACAGATTATTTCACTTATAACTCACTGTATCACAATTCCAGTGGGTCAGAAGTTTACATACACTAAGTTGACTGTCCCTTTAAATTCCAGAAAATTATGTCATGGCTTTAGAAGCTTCTGATAGGCTAATTGACATAATTTGAGTCAATTGGAGGTGTACCTGTGGATGTATTTCAAGGCCTACCTTCAAACTCAGTGCCTCTTTGCTTGACATAACGGGAAATTCAAAAGAAATCAACCAAGACCTCAAAAAAAATGTATAGACCTCCACAAGTCTGGTTCATCCTTGGGAGCAATTTCCAAACGCCTGAAGGTACCACGTTCATCTGTACAAATAATAGTATGCAAGTATAAACACCATGGGACCACGCAGCCGTCATACCGCTCAGGAAGGAGACACGTTCTGTCTCCTAGAGATGAACGTACTTTGGTGCGAAAAGTGCAAATCAATCCCAGAACAACAGCAAAGGACCTTGTGAAGATGCTGAGGAAAACAGGTACAAAAATATCTATTTCCACAGTAAAACGTGTCCTATATTGACATAACCTGAAAGGCCGCTTAGCAAGTAAGAAGCAGCCAGACTACAGCCAGACTACGGTTTGCAACTGCAACATGGGGACACTTTTTGAAGAGATGTCCTCTGGTCTGATGAAACAAAAATAGAACTGTTTGGCCATAATGACCATCGTTATGTTTGGAGGAAAAAGGGGGAGGTTTGCAAGTTGAAGAACACCATCCCAACAGTGAAGCACGGGGCGACAGCATCATGTTGTGGGGGTGCTTTGCTGCAGGAGGGACTGGTGCACCTCACAAAATAGATGGCATCATGAGGATGGACAATTATGTGGATATATGAAGCAACATCTCAAGACATCAGTCAGGAAGTTAAAGCTTGTTCGCAAATGGGTCTTCCAAATGGACAATGACCCCAAGCATACTTCCAAAGTTGTGGCAAAATGGCTTAAGGACAACAAAGTCAAGGTATTGGAGTGGCCATCACAAAGCCCTGACCTCAATCCTTTAGAAAATATGTTGGCAGAATTGAAAAAGCGTGTGCGAGCAAGGAGGCCTACAAACCTGACTCAGTTTTACCAGCTCTGTCAGGAGGAATGGGCCAAAAATTCTTGTGGGAAGCTGTGAGGGCTACCCGAAACATTTGACCCAAGTTAAACAATTTAAAGTCAATGCTACCAAATACTAATTGAGTGTATGTAAACTTCTGACCCACTGGGAATGTGATGAAATAAATAAAAGCTGAAAAAAATTATTCTCTCTGCTCTCCTAACTGACCCAGGACAGGGAATTTTTACGAGGATTAAATGTCAGTAATTGTGAAAAACTGAGTTTAAATGTATTTGGCTAAGGTGTATGTAAACTTCTGACTTCAACTGTATATCCCAGCCATTATCTAAGCATTCCACAGGAAGAGATCCATAAGAAATGAAGTATCCAGACTAACTGGGTTAATCAGGTAATTGCTCAGAAGACTTGAGGTCGGAGAATGGATCAATTTTCACCAGATAAGATATTTATCTTATCAGAGAAGAGCAGGCTGGGTATTCTCTGCTGTAGCTACATCAACTACCCAGAGGCAACGTGAGTGGTAAAAATACATTTGTTGACTTCATTTAAATATCCAATATTTGCAATCATGCAGTGGATTGAGAGACTGCGAAAAGGCTCCACTGCTTACTGAGCATGATCAGTACCCACTTGTAGTACTGCTAAGAACTCCATGTTCTGTTCAGAGGCCAGGGGTATACCACAAAGCTGGATAGAGGACTTTGCTAGCTAACGTTGGTCAATTCTGAGTTCAACTCGGGATAACCGTTGACACAAAGGTGGCTCATGTTTTAGCCAGGTACATTTCTATGGCAACGAATCCTAAACTCTAACATGCTTCAGGGACGGCTAACGTCATTTAATCCTGAATTAAGTGTCTGAGCTGCGAGTTGAGGACCAATGAAATCATATTCCCTCCCTCTCGCAAAGATTGACTCATCATCCCCTTCATTTGATGAAATCTTTTATTATTCAAATGTTTTATGTGTTAAAAAGAATAATATTAAAATACGTATCACACTGCACACATTTAGTGACAGAATACATTTGCAACTTCACGGGCAGTAACTTTATTTAGACTAAAAACAATGATTTTATCGATAGGAGTAGAAAAAAGGGGTTCTCTTTCATTGATAAAGCACACCAAAGACGGCATAAACGATTCGCTTAATTTTAAAAAAGGCACTTCTAGTAGCATATCTCCCACCATAGATTAAATTACTTCTCTTTCGTTTATTTCAGCAAAAATGAAAATGTGGCACTGACTCGCCCATGGATAGCTGTTTCAACATTGTCTCAATGAAGAGTTCGGCTTTCGACTCGTTGGCCAATCCATGTGTGACATGCACGCGCAGGTGCAGGATCAATATCCACCTTCGTAACATGGATGAAGCCTGAGTTGGAACTGAAACTTGCTAGCTTTAGATAATCCTGAATAGATCAAGCTAGCGTCGTAGTATACCCCTCAGGAAAGCTCTGAAGTAATTCTGAGAGGGTATTTCCCCATAGAAAGACCATTGACTCCAACTTGCTCAGGACCTTTTCATAACACCCTCATACTCAAGTGGGAGTTTTGAGGCTAACTGAAGTGATGTTATTTAAGAGGCTGAATACAAAGTGAAGGCAGCATAATTCAACACACTGTGGCTGCTGCCGTGAAATATTGGGCGCTCAGTGACTCTGATAGAGAGGGCAAAGTATGGAGGTGGGAGGGGTGGCGCAATGAGACATTATTTCTTCTAACACAAACAGGGACACACACAATACACACATGCACATTCATACACACACGCATGCACACTCATACACACACACGCATGCACACACAGAGTCAGGGCGGGCCATTATTTCTAGGGAGGAATGAAATAGTGTACACTAAACAACAAAGGTGTACATGGAAATCCACCCATATGATTTATGACAATCCCACCTTCTCACGTCCCATTTTTCATCTGCTTTCTCAGTTTTTCTCTACATCCTTTTACAGCATGATGTATACAGTGGGTTTTTCATATGAGTCAACAAACAGTGGTCTAAGGTGAGATCTGGGTCTACAGTATACCACAAAAATACCAATATCTCTTGCACAAACTGGTTGATATTCAGCATTGCGTAGGGCAGAAATAGAGACCTAAACTGAAGTGCTTCCAACAATTCACTGCCAAACAATTTGTCAGACTCAAATTGTAGGTAAAATTGTAGACAATAAATATTTTGTCAATGCAATTGACTTAGATGACAAAACATGTTACCTATGCAGTTAGGGATATGGTCAGTGCATTCAGGAGAGAAAATCGAAAATGGCTCATTTCCTTTGAACCTGAAGGTGAGAAATAGATGTATCAGACTGAGCAGACAGTCTAGACAGTGGTCTACTACTCAGCTACATTATTTACACCTTTCAGTATTGACTAATGTACAATGCAAAACACGGCCAAGATTCACACAGTAATATTGATCCAACAGCTCGACATCCCACATCATTCATTAAAAAAAATACATTTCAGATCCTCTCTCTTACCATTGCATCTTCTTCTCACCAAGCGTGAAATTGATCGACTCCTGATAGTTGTTCAACTACTCAAAGAATCTCACCGACTTTACTTTTTCATATACACATTTCCTGGAGGAGGTGGGTTTATTCAAGGCTCTGTATGGTTATCTGCTCAGGGCCGAGAGCAAACACAAGCCCAATATAACGTTTACGGCCATCTTAAACATTGATGTTAGGGGTCCCCTCATGCCAGGGACTGTCACTATAGGACATTAAGAGGCACTGTTGCTGTTTGCGTTACTGCAGAGGGATTGTTCCCCCCGTCTATAGCCTGCATCACTTCACTACTCCTTTCTCTGTACTGTCGTATCACACATCTACAAGTTATTCTCTAAGTCCAACAGTGAGGTTTCCAACAGTGAGGTTTATACCGCTGTGCCAATCTGAAGGGATCCGCTTCACTCTCAAGCATTCTATCTGAATGTCCTGAGTGCTGGTCAAACCAGTGGGGTACAGAGGATTCCTAAAGATGTTGGACGGGGGGGGGGGGGGGGGGCAGTGGTGCAGAGTGAGTCTCCCCCTGTTCGCTGCAGGACTCTGCTGGCCTGGCTGGCTTCCCTCCAGACATCCCAGAGATCCACCCAACTAGCTGCCAGGAATGGAGGGGTCCTGGGACTCATTGGGAATGAGCAATCACCTACTCATCATGCCCACAAACCATCCCAGTACCCAGACTCAAGGACTTTGAGATTGTAATGGAGAGAGAGGGCTCTGTTCACAAACACAAACAGACCCCACAGAGCCCCAGGACAGCAACACAATTAGACCCAACCAAATCATGAGAAAACTAAAAGATAATTACTTGACACATTGAAAAGAATTTACCAAAAAACTGAGCAAACTAGAATGCTATTTGGCCCTAAACAGAGACTATACCTGACCACTGTGACTGATCCAAAATTAAGGAAACCTTTGACTATGTACAGACTCAGTGATTATAGCCTTGCTATTGAGAAAGGCAGCTGAAGGCAGACCTGGCTCTCAAGAGAAGACAGGCTATGTACACACTGCCCACAAAATGAGGTGGAAACTGAGCTGCACTTCCTAACCTCCTGCCAAATGTATGACATTTTAGAGACACATATTTCCCTCAGATTACACAGACCCACAAAGAATTCGAAAACAAATCCAATTTTGTTGAACTCCCATATATATGGGGTGAAATGCCACAGTGTGCAATCACAGCAGCAAGATGTCTGACCTGTTGTCACAAGAAAAGGGCAACCAGTGAAGAACAAACACCATTGTAAATACAACCTACATTTATGTTTATTTATTTTCCCTTTTGTACTTTAACTATTTGCACATCATTACAACACTATATACATAATATGACATTTGATATGTTGTAACATCTGCTTCCAACTCACACCCTCAAACACGTAGATCCCCTGAACGTAGCTCACTTTCCAGCCCACTTTCCAACTCACACTCTCAAACGCGTAGATCCCCTGAACGCAGCTCACTTTCCAGCCCACTTTCCAGCTCACACTCTCAAACACGTAGATCCCCTGAACGTAGCTCACTTTCCAGCTCACTTTCCAGCTCACACTCAATCACCGAGATCCCCTGAACGCAGCTCACTCTCCAGATCCCAATCACCTGAATTTTAATCACCTGTTCACACACCTGTATGTCATTATCACACACTATCTAGTTCAGTTATTTGCACCCCATCACTGTGAGGTATTGTTTGTTTTGTGACACATGTCTTTCAGAGCTCTGTTTTTCCCGTGATCTACCCCTCCTGTGTGTAATAGTTTTTGTCTGCCTCACTAACGACGCCTTTTGCCTATTCCCTGCCTGTACTTTAGCCTATCGGATTTCCTGTTATCTACCTATATTGCCTGATCTCCCGGACTACGTTACTAGCCTTTTCCCTGCCTGTACTGTTGCCCTTTTGGACCCTGTGTGTATGACCGTCTGCCTGGACCCAACTACCTGCTTCTTCCTGTGGTCCTATGCAATAAACACCTGCTGTGCCCTGCACTTGAAACCAGCTCTGTGTCTCCCCTCGTGTTCATCACATATGTCTTTATTCTTTTGGAACTTTTGTAAGTGTAATGTTTACTGTTAATTTATTATTGTTTATTTCCCTTTGGTTAATTATCTATTTCACTTGCTTTGGCAATGTAAACATATGTTTCCCATGCCAATAAATCCCTTAAATTGAATTGAGAGAGAGAGATAAGGAAGAAGTGAAGGAGAGAGGATGAAATGGGTGAGAAGATAAGGTGAGGAAGGAGAGGCAGGAAGAGATACTGCAGGAACTAGAAAGAGCAGTGAAGAAACGAAATCTGGAAATAGGAACTTCCATAACTCAAACTTCCATAAATCAACAAGTCTAATGTCTGTCTGGTGTACTAAAAGCAAGAATGACTTAATAAAATCCTGCATTGTTTGTAATGTGTCTGGCTATGTCTATGTCTGTGTGTGCATTTCTGCAGTATACACATCTAGCAGCAACTACAGCACGTTTGTCACTTACAATAACATTAAGATGTCATCAGTGTAAAAATAAATCATTTTGAACATGTCTTGAGGGATATTGTATGTACCAAGAATGGATGCTGTATGATGAGTAATGATGGAATTTGTCAGCCTGTGGCAGAATGATAGAAGGCATTACCATACTTATGAGGTTCATGTGAGATGACACCAGAAAATGGTTTGCCAAAATGGGGTGCAGTCTCATTACTTTCTGCTGCACAAACGTAGGCTACTTTATACCCAAAAGTGGCTGTTATCTGGCTTTGATTTAGAGTAAACAGACCAGGCACAAAACTAACTGCTCCTAAATTCCAATCAGATACAGTCCAGACAACAGGAGGCTGGTGGCACCCTTAATTGGGGAGGATGGGCTCGTGGTAATGGCTGGAGCAGGTAGGTGGAATGGTATCAAATACATCAAACATGTTTTAATGCCTTTCCGTTTACTCCATTCCAGACATTATTATGAGCCATCCTCCCCTCAGCAGCCTCCACTGGTCCAGACAGGTAAATACTACTCGGAGCAGCAGCACCAATGCCCCAGCCACACTAAATACACACTAAATAACTGCAATCAGCCACAGCATTCAGGGCCAAGACGCTCAGGGGTTTCAAAGAAAGGAAGATAAATATGTGATGTTTCCTCATTAGATCTCCATCCCTCCTCACCCTTGAGATAGCCTGGCCTAGGGCTCGTCAGGCCTGCCTCTACCATACTGCTAGGAAACTCCTCTGTTCTCCAAGAAGAGGAGAATGGACTGCTAACCTCCGTGATCATTCAACTAAGGGGGTAATAAACAGAAATGAAGGCCGAGCTAAAAACCTGACCATAAGTAGAAAATGGCGAACTCGACCAACTTCCTGATTCCCAATTAATTGTGATGCATGATTTCCCTTTAGATTCGCTCGACGATGCTTAATGTTACCACCACTCAAATGTACAGCATCATTAGTGGAATATAAAGGGCCCTGCCATCCCTCTTCCCCTCTCCAGTGGTTTGTTATTGCCCTCATCACGCCAAGTGATTTAAACTCATGGCCAAGCACCATCTCTTTTACACCTCCACTGTCCATATTGCTAAACTTTAACAATGGCTGTAAAAATTAAACACTCTTCCCTGTACACCAGCGGTGAAGCACATCACAAAAGGAAATCTTTTTTTCCCCATTGGTGTTGATGTGATGGTGACAGAAAAAGCCTATTACAGCAATGATTTTGTTTTTTGCTTAATTGATCATGGAAGAATGACAAACCACATCATAAATGGAACACATAACGGAATATTTTGTCCTTTCTAAATTGAGAAATGATCTGTATTGAGTTAGTAAGTATAGATTATAGCAATCCATATTGTTTGTGATGGGAAGCCTCTTCCAGTTTTGAGAGAGTGTCACGTTGGTATGAATGATTCGGGAGACAAACGCAYGAATGCGTAATATATATWTWTTTTTTTACCCAAATTACGGCATGCCGTGCAAAGGCACAGGGACAAAGACCAAAGACCAAACAAACACTATACAAAACACAGGGTAGAAACCCAAACAAAAGAGACCCCACAATCATCTGCGCAATCCACAATGGCACGAAAGCCAAAACACACAGCACAGGTACTCACACGAACCAACGGACATTGTAACAATAATCGACAGGATACTGGTTAACCAAGAGCACACTTACACAATTACTAATCACTGGGAATAGGAGCCAGGTGTGCATAATGAAAGTTCCGGAGGGATCCGTGACACAGAGAGGCTGGTTTTGTATTTCAAGCCAGAGAAAGGCTGATAACAATGGCTTTTTCAGGAGATGGTTCTATGGCTCCTGTCCTGCCTCCTGCCGTGACCAGAGCTGGCTGATGAATGTGTCTCTTCCTGTCTGGGAACGACTGCTACATGCACAGGGAATCATTTTCAATTTCCTTATACCTGTCTTGCTCCACTTGGCACGATTGATTGTTACTTRTCATTTAGTTTTGAGACAAAGAGACCCCAGGTTGGGCTGAAACTATTTCATCTATCCCCGCCTGCCTCAGAAATCAAATCAAATTGTATTTGTTACATGCACCGAATACAACAGGTGTAGACATATATACAAGGAGTACCGGTAGCGAGTTAAAGTGCAGGGGTAATTGAGGTAATATTCTAGGAAGGGGTAAAAGTGACTATGCAATCAGGATAGATAATAAACAGACTAGCAGAAGTACACGTGGAGAGTGTGACAGTGTGTCTGTGTGTGAGTGTGTGTGTGAGTGAGTGTGTGTGTGAGTGTGTGTGTGAGTGTGTGTGTGTAGGAGTGTCAGTGTAGTATGTGTGAGTGTGTGGGTAGAGACTACTGTGTGCATAGAGCCAGTGCAAGAATGTCAATGCAAAAAAAAGGGTGTCAATGCAAATATTCTGGGTAGCCATTTAAAAAATACACATACACCAGATAGGTGGTTAACTGTTCAGCAGTCTTATGGAGTCGGGGTAGAAGCTGTTCAGGAGCCTTTTGGTCCCAGACTTGGCGCTCCGTACCGCTTGCCGACTTGGGTGGCAGGAGTCTTTTTTTAGGGCCTTCCTCTGACTCTGCCTTGTATAGAGGTCCTGGATGGCAGGGAACTTGGCCCCAGTGATGTACTGGGCCGTACGCACTACCCTCTGTAGCCCCTTGCAGTCGGATGCCAAGCAGATGCCATAACAAGCGGGGTTTCAGCCAGTCAAGTTGCTGTCAATGGTGCAGCTTTAGAACATTTTGAGGATCTGAGGGCCCATGACAAATCTTTTCAGCCTCCTGAGGGTGAGGAGGCATTGTCGTGCCCTCTTCACGACTGTGTTGTGTGTTTGTTCAGTGTGGATGTTGCCTGTAACCCATGGCTTCTGGTTAGGATATGTACATTCTCGTCATCAATACACTTATTAATGAAGCCGGTGACTGATGTGGTAAATTCCTCAATACCATAGGATGAATCCCAGAACATATTCCAGTCTGTGCAAGCAAAACCGTCCCGTAGCTTAGCATCCGCTTCATGTAACCACTTCCGTATTGAGTGCATCACTGGTACTTCCTGTTTGAGTTTTTGCTTATAAGCAGGAATCTGGAGGATAAGGTTTTGTATGCGTCTCTGTGTGTGTAGCAAAGGAGATCTAGAGCTTTGTATGAGTCTCTGTGTGTGTCGTAAAGGAGATCTAGAGCTTTGTATGAGTCTCTGTGTGTGTAGTAAAGGAGATCTAGGCTTTGTATGCGTCTCTGATGGTGTGTAGTAAAGGAGATCTAGAGCTTTGTATGAGTCTCTGTGTGTGTAGTAAAGGAGATCTAGAGCTTTGTATGCGTCTCTGTGTGTGTAGTAAAGGAAATCTAGAGTATTTTCACCTCTAGTTACACAGGTGACATGCTGGTACAAATGAGGTAAAACTGATTTCAGTTTTCCTGCATTAAAATCACAGGCCACCAGGAGAGCCGCCTCTGGGTGAGCATTTTCTTGTTTGTTTATGGTCCTATACAGTTTGTTGAGTGCCAGCATCGGTTTGTGGTGGTAAATAGACAGCGGCAAAAAACATAAATAAAAACTTTATTGGTAAATAGAATGGTCTACAGCTTATCATAAGGTACTTCTAACTACTTCTAACTATTCTAACTACTATTCTATTCTAACTACTAAAGAGCTTCTGGACATCAGAACAGCTATCACTAACCTTGGATGAGGTCTTCTACTTCAATGAGTCGGAGGCGAAGGACATCATTTATTGATTATCCCGGAGCAGGTCCAAATCCCGGAGAAGGAGGAGAGTGGATACACCGCCTCTACCCTCCGTTCTATTGGCAAACCTGCAATCCCTGGAGAATAAACTGGACGAGCTCCATTCGAGACTATCCTATCAACGTGACCTGAAGAACTGTAATATGCTATGTTTCTCAGAGTCATGGCTGAACAAGTACGTGTAAAATATAAATCTAGCTGTTTTTTCTATACATCGGCAGGACAGAACGGCAGCGTTGGGGAAACTCAGGGGAGGGGGTGTGTGTCTTTTTGTTAAAAACTACTGTTTCACAATCTCTAATATTAAGGAAGTCTCMYMGTTKWKKAMWYACAYKTKTSRSWTSMKMKMKSAWSYSAMAMRTGTRWKTMMWMAACKRKGAGACTTCCTTAATATTAGAGATTGTGAAACAGTAGTTTTTAACAAAAAGACACACACCCCCTCCCCTGAGTTTCCCCAACGCTGCCGTTCTGTCCTGCCGATGTATAGAAAAAACAGCTAGATTTATATTTTACACGTACTTGTTCAGCCATGACTCTGAGAAACATAGCATATTACAGTTCTTCAGGTCACGTTGATAGGATAGTCTCGAATGGAGCTCGTCCAGTTTATTCTCCAGGGATTGCAGGTTTGCCAATAGAACGGAGGGTAGAGGCGGTGTATCCACTCTCCTCCTTCTCCGGGATTTGGACCTGCTCCGGGATAATCAATAAATGATGTCCTTCGCCTCCGACTCATTGAAGTAGAAGACCTCATCCAAGGTTAATGATAGCTGTTCTGATGTCCAGAAGCTCTTTTCAGTCATAGGAAACGATGGCGGAAACATTATGGACAAAAAAAGTTAAGATCAGCGGAAAAAATATAAATTGCGCAATACAGCTGCTATTCCCTCAAGCGGCATTTTTGATGCAATCCTCAGCCCTTGTTTGTCACAAATAACTTGCACTCGTGTTTGGCTGTGACTGTTGGTTGTCCCCTCCTTTCTCTCTCGTTCTCCAATCCAAAATGTTACCTATCAAGTGTGGTTGCCAGGCCTGACAGAGCTCCTCGTAGTTTGGGGTTGATTACAACAATCTGAACCTTGGACCCCAATTAAATCTCATCTTCCTAACACTGATATGCGCAATTTGGCACAACGGGATAGTGCCCATTCCCATTTCCTGTGAGTTGTTGTCCAAGTGACAATATGAGCGGATGCAGGAAAGCATTTCTCATAAAAGGAGATGTGCATTTTTATGAGTCGGTTATGTGTGTCTGCCGTTTCCTATGAAGTCGGTCTAAGAGAATGTCATCACTGAATGATACATAATCTGTAGCGAGAAACACATGTTTATGAAGCCACTGTCCTTTTGCTGACAAGTACTATTGGCCGATAGTTGTTAACCCTATCAGTCCCGAGACCCCAGCAAAAATTGGCTTTTCATTCCTCTGACTTTTATTTATCTGCATGTCCAGCCCTCATATTCAGCCTCACAATGAAGTGTTTTACCATTTTATTTTCAGGACATCCAGGGCTACAAGCGGAATCCAATTTGACATGAACAGTTGCATTCCTGAGTTTTATTGACAAATTTCAACAACAACAAAAACCGCCAGCCAAAGCAAAAATCTGTATATCTAACTAGTCAGTGACAACTGTGTGGAGTTTTCAACAGCAACTTTGTGACCTTATTACAGTATTATAGACACTATGTCCTGGGATTTCCTATGATCTTCTACGTAGAGGAACCCCTTACCTTCTAACAACTTTATGAAGCTTGGGAGCATCATGAAGCAAAATAGRTTTCATAGATAATGTTTAATAGTTTYTAGCTCAAACGATTCTGACTCTACAGATGTTTTTGTAAAAAAGACCTGGCCCCGGGCCCCTTCGGGAGCCGCCCTTGTCTCACAGACACTTCTCTAGCTCAGCCTCTGTTAATCACACAATGGTTGGTGCAGAATAAATAGGCACATCCAATGGTACAGTCTGTAGTCTGTAGCTCAAACACACAATGTTTAAAAGCGGTAGAAGTCTAAAATCATGCTGCCGGGTCGGTGGGACTCATTGGGTTAAATTAAGTTTATTTTCAAACTTTTTAATAAGGATATGCTGTCTTTGGAGAGCATGACATACAGATATGGTTCTGTATCAATGGACACAGTCTATTTCAAAGATTTTTCTGCAAGTCAACGTGTCATTACTATCCTCACAGCTATGCAACTACGCCGCAGAGTGTTTTTAAACTCCTGCTCTTACTAGTAATTAGGGCAGTGACCTTGTCATGGTAAGTACACCACAAAAATATGTTCTAGTAAGGCTCTCTCACTTCCTGATTTCTTCACTGATTTTGGGCTTGTAGTCATTTCTGGCCATCTCCGCAGTCTGCAGTGAAATGGCATAGCCTTCTGCTGCGGTTGATTTTAAAAGTCAAAGTGAAGAAGACAGGGAGTTTTTACTTTTAAATATCCCCCCGTCTGCATGCACAGAAACACTTTCCACTATGCACACAATATGCTTTACCACTGCAGCGAATGTTTTATATTCTTCAGATAATAGGTTAGTCTAAGAAAGGTAAGCCGCGGCAGAAACATCACTAAGCTCGGAGGCGAGCAAAGGCCAAATTGGCTCTTACGTGCAGTTTATCGCGGCAACTGTCTCAGTAAGTCGCCTCTAAGAGTTTCCAGATCATACGCATAAGGTGTATTTACCAGGCTCAGACTAAATGACCTCAACAGTAACACCACGATACAGGCTTCAACTCCTCTTCTGTAAATAGTCACAGAGAGAGTGCGCTGCACTGCTAAGTGTCATTGTTCAAACAACTTGACTATATTGAATACGACAGACCAATCCGATCCCAATATAGCCTTATGAACCAAAGTAGCAAATACAGATATGGATCTCCTTCCATTTGTTTGTGAACAGAAAGTGAACAGAAAAAGAGAGGTAGAGCAGGCGTGCACTTGGGTATGAACACACATTCATATGACAGTCATATGAGGTGAACAGTGACAATAAACAGGCTGATGGTTGTCTATTCTTCTATTCGTCTCTGACTGCACGACTGTTTGTGACGACACCCATTGGTCTCTATTGCGAAAACGTTCCATTTAATAATCGATACATCAGCTTTGGCAAACAGTGATACGTTCCAGATATGTAGATCTTCCTGTCCTCTCGCAGTCTCAAACAACAGAATAACGATTTGAGGTCTTCTTTCCTGAGCGGTCACCGTTAGCGACAGATTCATGGTTCATCTACTTGGGCAGATTTCAGTGCTTTGTCCAACCTACCATCGCTATCACTTCAATTAATTACGCTCAATTAAGATGCTATAAACCAGCCCTCAATCTAAAGAATTGCTAATAAGCTAATTTAGGGACATTGAAGACTGAAACAGAGATGGTGAATGGAAGATAATGAACCCTAAGCTTGWTGTCAGCCCTGTCTGCCGCTCGTCTCCTCACTATGCGACGGGAGTGATTCACTGATTGACATCAAATCAATCAAGACTTTAAGGTGGAACCTGGAAATATGGAAGATGGACAGACACCTCTACAAAATGGCCAACAAGACAACAAAAAGAGCCATGAAGATAYAGATGCCGAGGTTTGGAACATACTGTCGAACACAGATACTTAACCAGACCGTGTTGTCTAAAACATATACCGTAGGATGACAGCTGTATGATATGAATATTTACTGTATTATTTACTGTAAACACACTATACAAGACACTATAGGCATGTCATAGTACTGAAGCTGAGAGCGTGTTAATGGGGCCAAACATAGTGCAAAGAGTGGCTACCAGGTCACCTGACTGACACCAAAACACACCTATTATGGGCTGATGCTAACAAAACATTACATACATTCATTACTGTAACACACCAGTCAGAAATCTGAGTGAGACRATTAGGGAATGCTGGAACTAAAGAACATTGCAGCTTATTTCTGAAGAAATTGCAACAGCAACACGTTCATGCTAATATGTGTTGTAATTGCATGATAGTCAGGCCCCATGTGTCAACAAGCGCTGTTCAGCAGAGTGCTAATTAGCTGGCCGGAGACTTCGAGAAATGTGATTGGTCATGCTTCAAGCAGCAAGAGCTGTATAACCAATGGAATTGAGTGAATCATTTCAACATCTKATCCCCTTCGCTTTATGTGATATTTTGCACTTAACTATGTTATATTACATGTTTGATTTGGTTATAAACCAAAACAAATGTCCTTCCTTTTCACTGGTGGGTAAAATCAATGAGTAACGGAACAAATTGTGTCAGCTGCTTGTCCCTGGCTTCCATCTAAATGTCTTCCACCTGCCTCTTCATTGATTTGTGCATATTTTGTGAGATGTAGCGTTTCACTCTCTCCCTCTTTCTCCCTTCACACCTCTCGTCGCCAGGGTCCCAGTTGGATTCAGAGCAGCCCAATTTGTCATTGACTTGTCAGGCCTGAATAAGACAAACTGCTCCATGCTCATTTATCTGTTATAACACCATACCCTGAGGATTCTGGGTCAGGGGCTCACTGAGGGGATACGTACTTTACAATGTATTGTTGATGTGAGAGGTTCATGTAAAAAMATATGATAGTGCCATAATATCATGTGTACTCTCAAGGATGCACTGCCCAACAATATTGTAGTGCTCTTTACCCCTGTGGACCCTGCCCCCGATGGTCCACAGTGTGTGTATGGTTATCACACCTGCTTTAGCAGGTCAAGGTCGGGATGATCCGTTGAAAAGTAGAAATAGGTGTTTTGGCACTAGGCTGGGTCAAATGGCTACATTCACTGGAGGAGATATATATTGATACTGGAGCAGGGAAAAGGGWAAACATATGTTACTATCCTTCCCCAAAGGAATTCGGGACTCACTTTTCCTGCACCCCTATGCAGATGAGCTTCCTGATTTAAATAAATTAGCTGAAAACCCACACTAACACACGGTTATATTAACAGTATTGTACTTTTCGTGTATCCTACTTTTGGCCAGCTAATAGCCTAACCACCGATCAAGCAACATTATAGACTAAAAGTTACAATCCTGTTGCTGCAGGATTATTTTGCTGTCACAATATAGGTCAAATTAAGATCCTCTGATAGCTCCAGGATTAATGAGTGTCCAGTAACTCCAACACACTGTGTCAACCAGGGGAGCACTTGAACACGAGTATTTGAAGAGGACCATATTGATATTCTGATGTCAATCAGAACACGGCTGCAGACAGGGCTCTAGGGTTCCATTGGGACTCCCCACTGTACTCCACCTCCCCAAGGCCTGCTCATGGGAGAGAAGAGCATTACTGGGTTATTACACTGGACTGGACTGAAGGAAGAAAGATCTTCTGTATTTTGTAACACCGTGCTTGAGAACGTATGGCTCTGAATACATACATAGTGGAAGAATAGCCGCTTAAATTCTTATGGCTGCAGGGGCAGTATTGAGTAGCTTGGATGAAAGGTGCACAGAAGTGCCCATAATAAACTGCCTGCTCCTCAGTCCCAGTTGCTAATATATGCATATTGTAATTCGTATTGGATGGAAAACACTCTGAAGTTTCTAAAACTGTTTGAATTATGTCTGTGAGTATAACAGAACTCATATGGCAGGCAAAATCCTGAGAAGTTCCACTTCCTGTTTTGAATTTCTGAGGTTGGAGATTTCATACCCAAGCTCTCATTAAATTTACCAGCCCGAGATATTATGGAGTTTTTCACCTTTCCTAAGTCAATAGAACTTTGTCTTGATGACTCTAATGTGATAGCTGGGCCGAAGCGAGACAGGAATGAATGTTAAATCACCTGGCACAAGTCTGACCATGCTTTCCAACATGCGCATTCCACATGAGGAGATGGACCCTCCGCTTCCACGCTACTCTTAAGTCATATCCTTAATCTCCGTTGGACACGTTCATCAAGATGTATTCGTTATTAACAAGCCATTTCTAAAGATTGATCAGTACATCGTGTGACAGTTTCTACTGACTGTTATTGGAACTTTGACATTTTGTCACGTGATAAGAGGATCCTGCGCTTTGTGAACTTTTTACATCTTTTTACCAAACGCGCTAACCAAGTAGCTAATTTGGACAATAAATAACGGACATTTACCCTCGAACAAATCATGCCATTTATTGTGACCTGGGAGGCCATTCCAGGACGTCGCATCTGATGAGAAACGTCATCAAAGGTTTAGGAAACATTTACTCATGTAATTTCCTTCTGTTTCTGTTGACCCCAACATGGCCGGTAATTTGACTTACTTGTTCTTGAGCTCCGTCTCAGTTTATTGCGATGATTTGCTTTTTTCTCGTAAAGAGTTTTTTTGGAATCATTACACAGAACGGTTGCATTAAAGGAGAGTATATTATAATTCCTATGTGTGTTATAACTCTGTATTTATCATCCTACATTTATGATAGTATTTCTGTGAAACGATGTGGCTTATGCAATTAATCCCAATGGTATGTTTTTAACTAGTGATTGTAACGGCCAAATGAAACTTTTTCAGATTTTTTGTTATAAAATATGATAATCTTTATCAAACAAATACATGCATGTATTGTTTGTACACATAAGTCCTAATGAGTGTTATCTGATGAAGATACATCAAAGTTTTAGTGATTTATTTTTTATCTCTTTATTTCGCTTTTTTCTGACCTTTGCGTATCTTTCACTGGAAAAAATTGGCTGTGTCTTATGTGGTTTTGTCAATGGCTGACCTAGACATAATTGTTTGGTAGCTGCTTTCGCCTGCAAAAGCATATTGAAAATCGGACACTTTGGTGCTGGATTAACATACAGCATTACCTTATTAAATTATGTAGGACACCCATGTATGCTTTGTAGGAATTTTAATTTTTTATTGAATTTCTGTTTAAGTTTGAATTAAGGGCGCCCTGCACTTGTATTGGCTGCTGTCATATCGATCCTTGGTATGCAGCAAGAGAAAGTTAATTGATTTTTGCGTATCACGTGTGGTCTTTAACCAACATTCGTAATTTTCGATGAAAAAGGACAAGGTCCATATTAACAGAAGATACTCCTCTCCATTCTCCCTTTCCCTAATTGAGCGCCACACCCTTCTACGCTGTCTCTAGTGTATCCATCTTTCAAGATGCTGCTCTGGATCATCCTCTCCTTTTTAATATGGTGTGTGTTTTCGATTGAACCTGTCTTCAAGGCATCATCACACAATGCTAAGGAGCCTGCGCCTCTGCGTGTGTTGTCAATCCGATGTGTGTGTGTGTGTGTGTGTGTGTGTGCTGTGTGTGTAGTGCCTGTGTGGTGATGCTGTGTGTGTGTGTCGGTGTGTTGTGTGTGTGTGTGTGTGTGGTCAGTGTGTGTAGTGTGTGTGTGTGGTGTGTGTTGGTGTGTAGTTTGCGATGTGTGGTGTTTATTTGCTTGGTTTTGCGTGCTGCGTGGTAGCGTGCGGTCGTGCGCGTGGTAGCGTGCGGGTGCGTGCGTGGCGTAGTGCATACAGAAACTTGTTGCTCCTTATGTGATTCCTGGTTCTTTAGTAGACTTGTGACTAACAACACAATACTCCGCATAACAAGGAGCGATTACAGCAGCTTTTTGTTTTGTCGTTCACGTAATTTACAAGTGTTGGAGATGCTTAATGCTAGACAATTGCACTTATGATGAAAATATAAACTTGTCATTCACGTCTCCAGAGAAACAACTGACCTCCAATGGGGCTTTTATCGCGTTCATAGGTTTCTCTGTTCCTCCAGAGACCCGCCCTCATACTTACACATTGTATGTAAAAGTAAGATATTATGTAGGAATTCATCCACTTACTGCTTACCAATTTAACTCAACGCTAACTTTGCGTACACGATAAGCACAATTCTCTATTTAATGGCAGGAAGTATATTTTTTGCTAAAACCAAAACAGCCATTTACAGTCCACTGTCTTAAATTAAATAGCTACAGTTAGAACTTTCGTTCCTATCTCATACAGTGTCTACTAACCCCTTTCCCATTTTGGGCAACATAGCAATAGTCTAACAATAATGGCTTTATAAAACTGAAAATTGTCCTTTTCTTGGAGTCAAACTGGCTTTGTCAAGTTGAAGAGAAAGGAGAGCTGGAAAGAGGCAGTTTGGGGGCAGGTGGGTCTGTTTATGACACTGGGTGTCACGACTTCTGCCGAAGTCGGTTCCTCTCCTTGTTCGGGCGGTGTTCGGCGGTCAACGTCACCGGTCTTCTAGCCATCGCCGATCCATTTTTCATTTTCCATTTGTTTTGTCTTGTTTTCCCACACACCTGGTTTTCATTCCCTCATTACGTGTTGTGTATTTAACCCTCTGTTCCCCTCATGTCTTTGTGTGGTATTGTTTGTTTGTAAGTGCTTGTGCACATGTTGACTGGTACGCGTCGGGTTTTGTACCCAAGTTGTTAATTTCTTGATGCCGTCGGTTTTGGAATTAAACTTCTCCGGCTACTGCCTAYTTCTGCTCTCCTGCGTCTGTCTTCCCTGCCACCAATTACGCACCCCTTACACTGGGCTGCTTTTCAAATTCCCTGTCTGTCTGTCAATCTTTTACAGGACTTGAAGACAGTCAATGTCTACATTGTATGTCGCTTGCATTAAAATGTCTCCATAGGGTTGTGATATAGTATACTCCTATATACAACGTTCTCTATCATATATAACACAGCTGATATAGAGGTGTTGTGTGTTGGGAGGAGCACACACAGCAGGACTCAGAGAGACTTCCCCAGTAGATGTCAGTAGAACATTCCGAGCCCAAATGTTTCAACTACACTGTTTGCTTTGGAATGATCCCCAMAATAACCAATGCCAAGCCATGTGAAAGGAAGTGAATGGGAATAATAATGAACAATATCATGTGGGAAACAAACAGACAAACACACTGAGAGCTTGCGAATCATAACATCCCTGTTATACAAGAGCTAATCGTAGAAAATAATTATTTCCAGACGTTGCTTAGATCATTGTCTCATAATAAAAAGATCCCATCAGCTTCACAATGAATTGAAACAACAAGAGATGTACATCTCAAGAGGCCTGTAGGCTACATGTATGAGGCCATGACAAACAATCATTTGGACCGTGCCTTGTGCTGGAACAAGAGCCAATAAGAATTTACAGGTTGACATGGTGGGATAGGGAGATAATAATGTAAAGTATGTGTCTGTGTGATGGGCTATACATGTAAACAAAGGCCGGATGCTGCTCGGTAGCCATTATCTTGCCCGCCCTGTGGGGGAGATGGGTGCWTGAGCAGTCAGGGTCATTATGCACCACAAAAATCTGAGGGGYCACAAAGTACAGTGCCTTGGAAAGTTTTCAGACRCCTTCCCCTTTTCCACATTTTGTTACATTACAGCCTTATTCTAAAATTGATTTTTTTWWTTTTTATTTCCCTCATCAATCTACACACAATACCCCATAATGACAAAGCGAAAAGAGGTTTTTAGAAATGTTTGAAAATGTATTAAAATAAAAAAACAGAACTGCCCTTTGCTATGAGACTTGAAATTGAGCTCAGGTGCATCTTGTTTCCATTGATCATCCTTGAGATGTTTCTACAACTTGATTGGAGTCCACCTGTGGTAAATTCAATTGATTGGACATGATTTGGAAAGGCATACAGTACACCTGTCGATATAAGATCCCACAGTGCATGTCAGAGCAAAAACAAAGCCATGAAGTCGAAGGAATTGTCCGCAGAGCTCCGAGACAGGATTGTGTCAAGGTAAAGATCTGGGGAAGGGTACCAAAAGGGTCTTGGTCAGGGAGGTGACCAAGAACCCAATGGTCACTCTGACAGAGCTCTAGAGTTCCTCTGTGGAGATGGGAGACCCTTCCAGAAGGACAACCATCTCTGCAGCACTCCACCAATCAGGCCTTTATGGTAGAGTGGCCAGACGGAAGCCACTCCTCAGTAAAAGGCACATGACAGCCCACTTGGAATTTCCAAAAGGAACCTAAAGACTCACAGACCATGAGAAACAAGATTCTCTGGTCTGATGAAACCAAGATTGAACTCTTTTGCCTGAATGCCAAGCGTCACGTCTGGAGGAAACCTGGCACCATCCCTACGGGGAAGCATATTGGTGGCAGCATCATGCTGTGGATATGTTTTTCAGCGGCAGGGACTGGGAGACTAGTCAGGATCGAGGCAAAGATGAATGGAGCAAAGTACAGAGAGATCCTTGATGAAAACCTGCTTGAGAGTGCTCAGGACCTCAGACTGGGACAAAGGTTCACCTTCCAACAGGACAACGACCCTAAGCACACAGCCAAGACAACGCAGGAGTGGCAAGTCTCTGAATGTCTTTGAGTGGCCCAGCCAGAGCCTGGACTTGAACCCGATCTAACATCTCTGGAGAGACCTGAAAATATCTGTGCAGCAACGTTCCTCATCCAAGCTGTCAGGGCTTGAAAGGATCTGTTGAGAAGAATGGGAGAAACTCCCCAAATAAAGGTGTGCTAAGCTTGTAGCGTCATATCCAAGAAGACTCGAGGCTGTAATCGCTGCCAAAGGTGCTTCAACAAAGTACTGAGTAAAGGGTCTGGATACTTCTAAAAAACAGTTTTTGCTTTGTCATTATGGGGTATTGTGTCTAGATTCATGAGGGAAAAAAACAATTTAAGACATTTTAGAATAAGGCTGTAACATATCAAAATGTGCAACAATTCAAGGGGTCTGAATACAATCTGAATGCACTGTACATGAGGGTGGTTGGGTGGTGGTTGGAGAATTTTGCATTTTTCAAACACCTGAAACAGCCTTTTCCTGCAATCTAGAGACATAATCATTATGCTTAATTATATGTCAAAATGTGTCTATACCTCGTGAGCTGTCTGCATCCTCCTGACTGGTGGTTCTTTTTTTAAACAAACTAAATATGCTTCTCTGCATCTCTGCTAAAATCTGGGTAAAAGATTGAAAGGAATGTGAGTCTTATTCGGTACATTTAGTAATTGCTTGCTTTTCTAAAGTCTACCGACCTTGCCAGAAAGCATGCCATCTAAGATAGTTAGACAAGCTAGCTACTCTAACTTGATTGATAGCCTGTAAGCCATCAAAATTGCTAGGTGGCTAGTAGTATTAAAAAGAAACAACAACAACAAATAAAAAATGAAACAGGACACATCTGAGGCCGCCCATGTGCTCCCTATGATCTTGACGCCTCTGTGCGCAGTCAATGCTGCGCTCATTCAGCATGAGGAGGCATTGTTCTGGGGTAGGTTAAGTCGTTTTAACCAGCGGCTAACCAAATCTCATATCACTGAGAGTGCTGTGCAGTTCAGCACGTACTGACCGTACGTAAAATGGCTAAACTCCTTTTAATCCTCCTCTGCAGAGGTCTGTTTTGAAGACGATCAACCAGCAGTTTTACCTTCTTCTTGACTTTCTCCCCCAGTTTTCTTGCTCACGCGTCGTGTGCGCTCTCCATGGTGCTGAAAGGCATCAACGCAATCCGCTCAAACAAACGGCCTTGGCTACCCAAACGACATTTCACAAGTAATGCAAATCAAGTTTAGGCACATTCAGAGCACAAACAATGCAACCATGATAGGACATGTATAATTTGTATAGTATASAATATAATTATCACGCAGTTTGCAACTCTGCATACAATCAGTGTATAACATCACCGCCGGTTTTGTTCGTCAAAAAGCAAGACAGGTACGCAGGGGATTTCACCGGCAACAAATATTCTAAGAAATTCTGCACTCTGCACCGCCCCCCTCTAACTCTCCAACTCTCTCTCTCTCTGTCTCTCACATACACGCTCTCCTCCCTCGCCACTTTCTCCAGCCAAGAAGCCAGCTTTGCCTCCCCAGCTTTACTCTACAAGCATGTCCTCAGACGTGCAGCCGTGTGATGAAGCGGACCAACTAACTTCCAGAGAGCACCGGACGAAGGAAACCCGCTGCACGAGTAGCAGAAAAGCCTGAGAGCAGGTAATTAACTCAACAACATAGGTCACGCAAATCTTAAGAATGTTTGGTTGGAGAACGGAGAGAATTGCGCAAGATAAAAATTCGCTCAGTCAGTGTACGGGCGCATAACATTCGCGTGTAATGTAATCGTGCAATCTTTATAGTAGCCTATACATTTGATTGTTTTTATATGAATCTACTTGGGATACGTGTATAATGTAACAACATCAGACGTGGCAGGATACTGACAGAACTTTGTGCGCAACAAGCAAGGTTCGACTTGACCTATGGTATATGAATGTCTTTCTTGGGCATTCACGACATTATACTGAATCAACCAAATGCTATACAATAGAACYTATCAGTAAGGAGTCATATTTCCTATCGGAGGATGTAATAAACGTGTTTATCAGTGACATGGGAGTGGAGATGGTTTGCGCTTTAGACATAGGTATCTGTATATTGTGCCATGCCATGATGCGGAATGGAATTGTCACATTGCGCAATGAAATTCAGCTTAGCAAATAAATAAATGATCATGGTGCTATGGAGATTGCATTCTATTACCTGCTGTTGTCGTCAATATTGGAATGATTCTCTTTTATTTTGGAAAAGTAAAAAGTATTTCATTCTCATATGATCCATATCTTCTTTTCAGTGGATTGTTTCTGCATCCAACATAAATMAAACGATATATACAAGGGTGTTATACAATGTTACGATACTAATATTTAATTAGTTGTCTTAATAATTACAATGATTATAAAGGGAATATTACATTTTCCACCATTTGCATGTCTGTTGCCGATCCATCAATGGAACGGTTCCTTTCTCTATGGGAATGCCAAGCATCTCTCCAGCATAACAGCAAGCATTTCACAAGCATTTCGTGAGAGTTGGCAAATTGTTTTTCAAAGCAAGTTCAACAATCGAATTTTCCGTTTGGGCTATGGGCTACTACAACTGTATTGCGTTAAGATGTTATTCTATTGTGCGACACAAAGAGGGTATACCATTTAAATATACCGTTGATTTGTGTTTTGTATATTTGTGTTTAAATAAAAATATAGAATAATCGTAGTCATTTTGCTGTGAAGTATGAAGCATCCGGAAGTTGACGCATGATTTGGACTCGATGTCCTTGATTTGGAGACCTTCATACCTCGTGCAAATACGACTCTGTCCATCCAGTGGGGACAGAATGCTATTGCTGTGTCCCCTACCCCACAAAGGAAGACAGGGAATGGTTTGTCGATTTCGTCGCCAGCCTCCATTAATTTATCCACCCCACCATCATAACGATAAATGGACAGCACGCTGCATGAACATACGTGCTGGAATATGTTAAAGAGCTGATCTTCAATTATTTCACCAATGCGCAATGAGTTTACTCGTGGTTGTTTTGCAGTGGTGGTGAGAGAAGGGTTTCGATTTAGTGACAAACAACAGGGTTTGTTCGACTGTGATGAAGCTGCATGTCTCACTGAATGTGCGCGTAAAAGCGCGCTTGGCACTGCGCGAGCAACCCCGACGGATGAGTTTGGATATGGCTGGTGCATGTTGACACAGATTAGCAGATTGTATGATTTTATAACGGACAGCATTAACAAGATTGTGAGCGATTCCAGATTTCTCAACAGATCAAATAAGAGGGCTTGCCTCATTATCTAGGTTGCATGATATGTTTCCGAAATTGCGTCAAAATCAAGTTTTGAAATGAGCCACTGCTTTTGTGTTTTGAGGTCGCTGGAAGCTGGTGAAATTCCTCACGACAACGTCACAGTCGTGTCAAGCTTTTTGAGTCTGGAAAAGAAAAATGTGCTTTGCATCGATTACCATCCCCATGTGATGTATGGGTCCCTGTGATCTCCAATACAACTCTGGTCACGCTGCGGGAGAATAAATGTGCCTGGCTATTCATAAATAGCCCCATAGACTCACATCAGGATATGCATTTATCAGACCGGGATAAAGACACACTGTCTCGACTGTCCCATCTGTAAACTATTAAATATGATTGTTTTTGATCGAGTTGACAGGTGATGAGAATTTTTTTTATAGATGAAGAATCAGTGCTTGCATTACTGATTGGTCTCCCAAGTCTAAATGACGTTGGCCATGTAACAGATTGGAGAGGGGGCGAATCCTTTGAAGACGGATGCAAATGTACCTCTTGCTAATGTGTCTGGTGTGTTTGATTAATTAGTGCACTTGATGCATTTGAGGTCCAGGTGCAGGTTGAAAAACGTGGTCATCATTTATAACAAAAAGGCATGGACTCTGCACTCTCTCTTTTACGTGCGTAAGTGCACTGGTAATTATTAGGAACAATGTGACCCTGAATTCATTGTTGAAATTAATTGGTTTTGTGAGATAAAGACTGGGCAGACAACACTAGACCAATTGAATACTGAATAATTGTTGGTAGTGGTTTGGTTCTTGCAAAGTGTATTTGGTTCTGGTACAGCTTGGCTGATAGGGTGCATTCTGGTGCTCACAATTAAGAGCCTTTAACAGAATGGTTATTGGTATTGCCTTTGCGCTATCTTCGCAAATATAACATGCACGGGTAACCTAATTCCATTTCCAGAGGAAAATATGATTGTTTTTTGTACAGCACTGCCATGTACASCACAGACCCGGAATACATTTTGTGTATTTCGTTTTTKAATATGACGTGCTTGCCATCAGCTATGGTGCAGATCAGACACACACCATTGCATCAGATTATTTGTATCCTACATTATTATGTGAGCGAGCTTTTGAGAGGGTATTTTGTACCTCATATTCCCTGTCACAAACATCACATTTCTGAAAATATACAAAGGCCCTTATATAATTGCTGAAAAGCTTACTCGACTGATTTACTCGACTGCTCGACTGCTCAAGCAGCAGTACACTTGTATAATATTTTACAGTGTATTTAAGATGTATTAAGCTGCATGGTCAAGGGGTCACGCAGCACAGTCCTAGCAATTTGTGTGAAAAAGTTGCACAATTCTTTAAGCTGTCAGTGAAATCTATACAATGCGTTGTCGACTTATCCACAGGTAAATACTCTAGCTATTTTCGTATTGGTTATCATACAAGCTGTACCGAGCGAGGTTGTTTTGGAAAGGACCTGTTTTTTTACCACTTATGGTAGCATTTGCTGGTATTTTCATGTGCTTCTTCAGTAAAGATTTACTAAGGTTACACATCGAGGACYCAGTCAGTACATTACTGTCAATATATTATCGATATCACATTAGAGACCATTAAAGAGTAAGCATCATTTCCCTGTGCCGTTGTGGTTTATGACCATGATTATCTCATACTGTACTATATAGGCATATACTAACCCTTAGGGTAACACGCTGTATAGGGCTCATAACCTATATTCTATAGACTTGGAGAGCTGTATCAATGTGAATATGTTACGCTGCATATTGGCTGCTGTGGATGACATGCTGGCTTACTAACAATGTGAGTAAAGAGGAAGAATGGGATTTGAGTTTGTGTGTAGGGAGAAGCTATGGATTTATTCATTTTTAGCTATAGGGTCGTTTTTTATCAGTGTTCATTTTTGTTTTACACTCATTCTCCAATGTATTTACACCAACCATGAGATAYATGTTGCGTTTGTTCAATGTCATCCCACTAAAGGTGGTACATATTGACGGGCTATATTTGGCAGAGAGAGTTACCATTCAGTGAGATGCTATTTGTGTGTTTTCTCTATAGGGTCATCCCAAGCTGACCCCATCCGGAGACTTCTTCCTGGGCTGAACACAATGGTGACTGTTTGACAGTGAAAGTGGAGGTTTACTGTATAGTAGCTCAGCTGGAGTTCCTCACCCCTTCATGACATGCAGTGAGCCGATGCCACCAGCAGGTATGGTGGACAATTGTAATTAAGATTAATGACCTATTGTGATTTTTAAGTTGTTGCTGCTCCAGAACCTATTAGGTAATTAGACTTTTCCTAGATAGATTTCATGTTTTGCATATTAACCATCAATAGAGTTATGGTCTGTTAGGAGAGCAGCAAGTGTCTGCTTGAGAGGGGCCACTTGAACAGCTCTTGAAGTCACACAGGTTCCCTGCCTCACTTGATAGAGCAGCTGTTTAGGAGCAGAGTAAACTAAGGTAGCAGATGTAAAATAAACACCTGAGCGGGGTCCCCGCATCCGGTTTTCAGGAGGAAAGGAAGCTAGGTTGAAAATACTGTATCCCTGAAAACAAGATGTTTCCCCCTGAGGGTGGGAGCAGAACAGGCATGATAATTACTCACTTGTTTAATACAATTGCAAAGTTAACACTTAACACATAATACACTTCCAGCTTTGCCTATACATTCCCACCATGTGCGCATCAGGTATGGTCACTTTTAAATGAACCCAGGCTCTAATGGAACGTTTGCGAGGCTGGTACCAGGGGTGCATTTGATATAGCAGTGAGGAGCAAAGGTGTCTTTTTAAAAGTTTACATTTAGTCGGTTATGTGTTTGATTAAACGGACATAGGCCTTTAGAGCATTAACCCAGCGGTGGTGGGACTAATCCAGCGGTGGTGGGACTAATCCAGCGGTGGTGGGACTAATCGAGCGGTGGTGGGACTAATCGAGCGGTGGTGCGGTGCACATCAGTGGAGCTGAGAGATGGCACCAGTTGAAAGGAATGCCTGATTATCACACTTTCAACCACAGCAGGCTGACACATCTACACTGAGCTGCTGGTGTTAAATCACACTTTTTAATTTTATTCCTATGCAATTAAAAGGTTATTTTTGCTTTGTATGGATAAGCTGAGGCACCAGCGATGGAGGCTTGTTAAGGAAGAGGATGTAATTAAGCTAAAATGGGAGAATGGAATAAGAGCATGTGCAAACCTTCCACTCTTAACGTGTTCAGCACAATGGAGCGGTAAGGAAGTCCTCTCTAGACGGGTTCTTGAGCAGCTACATTGACCATGCTAGTCACCACCACTCAGAACACAGAGATGTGTTGAGATACAGCATGCCCATCTCCGMTCCAAATAAGTACTTACATTGCATGCTTTCCTGATGCAACTCTGTAGCCTATATTCTGTAACAATAGGGTTCTCGCAAGCCTGAGATTCAGCTCAAGGAACACCGAAAAAAACGGACAATCAAACCTGTCACGGCAAATACAATCCAGCTGAATTGTGCTGTCATAACAGCAGTCATTACACCTGGTGCAGGTGATGGGTTATTTATCTGACGTTGAAGGAGTCAGAACTTATATAGGGTGTACCGGAGGAACTCCACAGCACTGAGTGATGCTCCTCCAGATCTTTGTCTAGCACTGTGAAGTATGGATCAAATAAAATAGTGTCATTGCATTTCCTACAAAGACTATAGGAGGTCGTTGAACTAAGCGGTATGTCGTGTGTTTTTTTCTTCTTCTGTGCATAAAAAATGTTGAAGAGATGTAGTGACTCTGTAATTGGTTGTTAAACCCAAGCTTGCTGTTTAGTATTTCAGGGCTCTCTAGTCTATACGGTGGTGAATTACACTTCCTCAGATGAACCCAGTGATGATTGTAGTGTAAAAGCTTGATAGAATARATCAGAAGCCATTACTCTTCAAAATTGGTTCTAGGTGATCTGTTTAGTGRCCCACAGGGGGAGACCTGAATACATTAAATCATGCAGGTTGGCATTTATTGGGATGACTTATGTACTGGAGGAAGCTCTGCAGGGTAGTCACTAGCTGGCACTGCCACAAAGTCATACAATCGGATTTTAAACGTAACCCTAACCGTAACCTTAACCCTTACCGAAACTATAACCTGTACTACACTGCTAACCTTATGCCTAACCCTAACCTTAAATTCAGATCAAAAAGCACATTTTTATTTTCATGGTTTCTTAACAATATATAGCCAATTTTGACTTTGCCGCTGGCCCGTCTAGTGGAAATCGCTCAGCTCCGCCTCCAGGACAAGATTCATCCCAATAAGCGTCAACATGCTTTAATCATGGCCGGAGAAACTGTAAGATCTGTTGATATCATTGTAATGAATCATCCACGCTGTATCTCTCTCTCTAAGTCCCTTTGCTGGTCTCCTCCCTCTGAAATAGCCAGGCATCTAAAAGGTTGCAGTGTCTTTGTGGTGCACCGTGACTCTGTTCCATTCTAATCTAGAGGGTTCACTGCATTACCCTTGGGCTAGCAGCTAGCCTATCAGCTATTGTTGGGACACAGCTTAGAGATGGAAGAAAGAGCTTCCCCACTGCTGTCTGTAAACAGTGCCGAATCCTTTGTTGTACCATAACAGAGAKCCAAGACTGCTTAGTAATAGTAGTACTACTAAGTAGTAGTACCATCGATATCACAAGATATTTCTCTGCCTGTTTTCGGTTCTCAGACACAGCTGAGGAAGCCTCAGGTGTTCATAAGTCCTGCCACTCATCCAGTAATAATTCCGGCTCCCATTCCCGGTGCTTAATTGCACTAAGCCTCGGCACCGGATAAATCCGGCCCTGCGCTTCTAGCTCCATTATTATTGGCTCCATAAACATTCAGCACTCCCCGCTCCCGTTGGAACCATGGCGGAGCAGTGACATTGTAATTTTCCAGACAGATCTAATTCCTCCATGATGTGGGATTGGAAGATTGGAAGACAGAAGACATGGAGAGACGGAGAGATGGTTTTCCCTCCCTGCCTTCTGACCTCTCACACACAGGTTGGCTATTGGAGTTACATTTGATGTCGAGGGTCACAGAGAATGAGTCCAAAAGGGGAAAGTACTGGGGGTGATTATGATTATTTTTCCCAATCCCCCCCTAGACTCAGTAGGTAGACAATGATACAGCCAGCCTGGCTCATCTGGCTGTTATTGTTATCAACTCTGCCCAGACAGAATATACTGCTCTATAGGGACGTTTTCCATTACAGTGCTACTGCTGTTGCTGCTGCTGACCCTGTGGATGTTTGTGAGGGAGCCTTGTGTCAATTTCTACTCTTTCGGGTCATGAACACTAACGAGCAATTAGACAGGAAGAGGGAAGATGATACAAGGCTGAAAAATGTCTCCCTAAAGTCCTGGTGAGTTTGAGCTCTTTCAGGCAGAGTCTGACAGGACTGGGCCTTTAATCATTCACAGCCACTAACAGGACCAGTGAGACTGTCTGAATGGGTCTGTGTTATGTCAGAAAGAAAGATAGCATCTCAAACATTTGACATTCACACTCCAGGAAGCACGTACAGATACACACGCACATACACTCATGGTCTCACAGCACACTGGCACACATACGCACACACACACACACACACACACACACACACACACACTCCACACTCCACACTCCTATGCCCGTCCTTTTCTCTTCATTCACCATTCCCTGGATCACCGTCATCATCTCTCTTTCCTGTTTCTCAAAAAAACCTAAGAACCTAAAACAGTTCTTCGGCTGTCCCCATAGGAGAACCCTTTGAATAACCCTTTTGGGTTCCATGTAAAACCTTTTCCACAGAGGCCTCTACATGGAACCCAAAAGAGTTCTGCCTGGAACCAAAAACGGTTCTACCTGGAACCAAAAAGGGTTCTCCTGTCGGGACAGCTGAAGAACCCTTTTGGAATGCTTTTTTCTAAGAATGTACCTTACAATTATGCCCTCTTTCTCCTGGATACTGGGCTCCCCCCAAAGGTTGACATGTCTACCAAGGTGATAGTGTCACGCCCTGGCCTTAGGTCAGGGCGTGACATGGGGGATGTATGTGTTTTGTATTGTCTTGGGGGTTTTGTATGTTTATGGGTGCTGTGGTTTAGTTGGTTAAAGTGTCTAGTCTAGGTGTATGTATGTCTATGGTTGCCTAGATTGGTTCTCAATTAGAGACAGCTGTCTATCGTTATCTCTGATTGGGAACCATATTTAGGCAGCCATATTCATTAGGTAGTTCGTGGGTGATTGTCTATGTGTAGTGTTTAGTGTCAGCACTATTTGTTATATAGCTTCACGTTCGTCGTTTTATTGGTTTGTATAGTTTGTATAGTGTTCTTCGTTTCGTTTTCGTCTTCAATAATAGAAGATGTATTGTTATCACGCTGCGCCTTGGTCCTCCTCTCTTCCACAATACGACGATCGTGTAACGATACTCTAAATCCTCCTCCTCCTCAGACGAGGAGAGGAGAGAGGGATCTGAAGACCAATGTGCAGCGAGGTATGATGACATGATTTATTTAAGACACGACAAAACAACGAAGACAGAAAACGAACTATACTTGAATAAACTACAAAACAAATAAACGATGAAAACAGACCTGGACACGAACTTACATATAACGTGAAGAACGCACGAACAGGTACACGACTACAAACAAACGCTACAGTCCCGTGTGGCACGAACATACATACAGACACAGGAGACAACCACCCACGACAAACAATGTGAAACAACCTCCCTATGTATGTCTCTCAATCAGAGGAAAACGAAAACACCTGCCTCTGATTGAGAGCCATACAAGGTCAATTAAACCTGACACTTAACATAGAACAAACAACACAGACTGCCCACCCATCTCACGTCCTGACCCACTAAACACAACAATACAAAAGGAAAACAAGGTCAGGAACGTGACAGATCGTGACAGATAGGTTAATCATGTGTATTTCTTTAATTAATTCAGAATTTCCCCTGTCCTAGTGGATCTGTTGTTTTCCCATCCTCAGCCATTCACTTTCAAGAACTAAGTGT
>NC_036840.1:2467381-2479604 GCF_002910315.2 Salvelinus sp. IW2-2015 | reverse complement strand
CCTTGTCTGAGAAAGAGAGTGTGTGTTGTGTGTGTGTGTTGTTGTGTGTGTGTGTGTGTGTTTGTGTGTTGTTGTGTGTGTGTTGTGTGTGTGTGTGTGTGTGTGTGTGGTGTGTTGTGTGTGTGTGTTGTGTGTGTGTTGTGTGTGTTGTGTGTGTTGTGGTCCAGACGGTGCGGTTAGCCTCTTTACATCAGAGGACTTGGTCATGACAGTGACCCTCGCTGACGAAACGTAAGCAACCAGGAGATTTCCCCGTTCTGTTTCTTCACGTTCTGCATCAGTCCGCTGGATCAGAGTCTGTATAAAGCAAGCCAGTCCAATGCCACAGCCTCGGTACAGCCACAGGGAAAAGCACGTCATCCACGCCACACACCGTCTCTCACATTCCCGGGATGCGTATCCTGCCAGCCTGCTATCATCGTGACACGAAACCAGAACCAGGGCATCCATTTTAGATGAATGGGGGTGGGGCTGGTTCCATCCTGATGGGTGACGTTCTAGTGTCTGTTTTATTTGTGACTGTTGGAAGGCCATGGTGTCGAGACTCAGAAGCATAGTACTTCATTCCCCAGTGCTTAGAGCCCAGGGAGGAAAGCCCCATCCCGCATGCAAGAAGATGCACCCTTGTCCTGTCTGCTTTGAAGTGATGGTTGGATTTGTTGTGAGGCAGGAACACAGTGCTCGGTTGTGAAAGGTTCTACTACCGTGGGGAAAAGGGCATCATTTTCAAAACCGGTAACAGACCGTTCGGCCATAGTATATGAGACCAGGTGTGTACAGGAACCCAGCCAAGAATCACACTCAACTTCCAATTCATCCGTGCTTGGGAGTCAAATTTCAGTTGAACGGGTTTTAATCTTTTCTTGGGGAAGGTGTGGTAACCCTTGCTCTCACATTAAACCCACAAGGGGAGCCATAATCAAAAGAACACCAGAGTTGGGTTTGATGGATATGGGTTTGGATGATTTGAATTCCGCTTTATAGAATCATGACGTTTTATTAATTCATCTGTGGGTTTAAATCGTGGAAACGTCTCGTTAGAACATGCCCAGCCATCATATAGCACTTGGCCAGGACTCAAAAAACTTGGAGATTTTTATCGTCTGTCTCCTAACCTGCCTGCGATGAACTTATTCTAATTGACTCTCTCAATGTCTCTCACATCAAAAACCGCCAGCAGCTCTTTAATCCACACTGGTAATTTAGCGTCTGCCTGACTTATATTGGTGGACTGAGAGACTAAAAACAACAAAACTGCTGCGGACAGACATCCGCGCTCTCTCTCTCTCTCTCTCTCTCTCCTCTCTCTCCTCTCTCTCTCCTCTTTTCTCTCTCTCTCTCTCTCTCTCTCTCTCGTCCTCTCTCTCTCTCTCTCTGCTATCTCTCCTCTACCACTCTTCTCTTCCTGCTCTTCATCTCTCTCTCCTGCATCTCTCTCTCTCTCTCTCTCTCTCTCTCTCTCTCTCTCTCTCTCTCTCTCTCTCTCTCTTTGTCTTCAGTTTATCATGCAACTTTGAAAAACTTGGATTACGTTTTATCTCAATCCTTTGCCCGGTTGACCCAATGAGGCGTTGTGCAGGCAGTGTGAAGAATGAAGAGGTACATGGTCTTAGATTGTCCTTTGAATTACCTGTTTCTGTGAATGTAAGATTGGGAAGGAGAAAGAGGCTAGCAGACTGGGGGGATTAGGAAGGGCTGATTCCCAGAGTAAAGGCTGTCAATTTGTTTACTGTGAGGAAATGTGATTGAGCATGTCTGCTGGCTACTTGGACCACAGCCCCGCGTCTCGCCAGTACAGGGATTGATTGAGTCGTACCTGCCTAGGGTTCCGTTGGCCCTGCGCCCGTCCACGGGCCACGTTCCCTCTCCCTGCCCAGTCTGTCAGCCCCTGAAGTTATGACATCATGAGCCCCCTCATAAGGTACCTCCATTGTTTTGAAATGAAGGGACATCAATTTCCCAGGCTCCACTGCCCAGCGGATGATTTGTGAGTGCTATTATCCTCAGAAATCATTCTGGAAAATGGCTGCGGAATGGAGAGAGTTTGGGAGGGGTGACTTGATGCATGGACATGGTGTCTAAGCCACCTGTTTTGGCCAGTTCCAATAGTGGTATTTCACACTTTTGGGGTCAAAACCCCACGTACACATAGATCTACTCAGATTACAGAGTTCATGATTATTAAGTGACTATTTTTGCCCTGAAAGTGGCATTCAGAGAAAAATATGACTTTGTAGATAGGACTGCCAGCTAAGAGAGTGAGAGATGGAAATAAATAGTGAGACAGAGGCAAAAAATGACCAATCACCGGGATGTCAATGGAGCATTTCCAGAACATTCTCTCTTGCCGTTTGCAAAAGCAGCAGACCTGAGTGCCATCCAGTTGACAGCCAAGGTTTTCATATCGAGGCTTGACTAATTCATTAGAAAGCCATCTGAGTCCCAGAACGTTCCATTGTTAGAACCTGAGTCTGAGAAATAAACTGCTGACTATTCGAAACACGCCTTCCAAACTTGATCACAATGGATAGGTAATGCATTATGCATTCCGATTTCATTATGAATAAAAAAAATTGTTCGGAAAGCGTGTGTGAAATTGTTTTTATTTCCTTGAAGAGTACCTAAACATGGCAACAAAATATGGAAATTTAAAGATAAAGTCTCATTCACATTTCAAGTCTGCCCTAATTCAATCTCATCTATTTCCTTTTCAAAACTTTTGTCCGCATTTCAACTCTAAACTTTAACGGAAGTAAGAGTCTGAATCTATTTAGCGTCCTTTCGGGAAGAAGCAACTTACAGTACTTTTTCTTTCAGGAGCCACTCGGCTCGACACAATACGTGGTCAAATGCAGAAAGTTATCAGTGAGGTGCAGGAACGTAAAGTCCTCTTCACCACTCACTGAAGAATTCAATTCTCCCGCATGGATATGACAGCAGAGGGCTATTCTGCACGGGCAAGATAAACATTACAGTGGAAAACAGTGAAATAATAAATGCTGAAGGAATATGTTGGGATATTTATCTGAAGGGCCTGAAGATAGGGCCGAGGTGGGGAGAGGACTGAGGACAAATTTGTTTTTGCCATTGACAGATTGTGACCAGACCTTCTGAATACAAAACATACTAGTTCCTTTTGTTTTCTGATAATCCATCCCCGTGCGTTGTTCACTGTAGATGACAACACAATGTCCTGGTCTTCGCCCTTGGGAGTGGCACTGATGTTGGAGATGGGATGTCCTGAGCTCATTAACAAGGGAAATTAATTTACTAGGTTCAGTAGTTATTCCCATATTTTCTCTCGTACACAACAGCGTTTGCGTTTACTATGGCCATTGTTAATGGCAGGAAATTAGAAAACAAAAAGTCAATTTTAAAATAAGTGTTTTATCCATTAAACACAAACCAATTCTCAATGGAAACGGAACCAAACAATGCAAAATAGCAATATCTAATAAGAGCCCATGAGATGCCATCGGTATTGCAGCAATTGCAACGTCAAACATACAAACTGTACACAGAGTTCAAATCGACAGCATAAACAATGCATTCATTCACACAAAAAAAGCTGTATATTCCTATATGTTCCTGCCAGGAGTTTACAGGAAAGCTATGAGAATTGCATCGTGTAAACTACAAAGGGAACAGAATAACCTAAATCTCTGTCACTGTGGTAACCTCTGACCTCAGATAGTATTACATCAGAGTTGAGAGAGAAGACGTCCTCTCCATCCTGTAACCTTTGTTTAACCCAGATATTCTCGCCTGCTTTTCCAGGAATATCCCCTGCTATTCCTCTTGCAGAGGGAAATGTAATTTTAGAAGGACTCCCCGCCGGAATTCTTTCTACTTGTGAATGTAATTATATTATCTCAGAGAAAACCCCTCCTCCGTTCTTTTCCCATTAGCTACTAAACCTTTGGGAGTGCCACCGTTGATTCACTCTACTGCCTGATGATGAGTTCATACAACTCTCCACACGCACCGTTCCTATTTCTCACAGCCTTCAGATGTTTAGGTCTGATTTACATAGATTTAATACTGGTAGGTTTGAAAGGAAAGTCCAGTATTGCCATCAAGATTAGCCTGATCAAAGAGGGGTCGTAATTCAATCAAACCTCACTGTGCTTAATGGTGAAAGACAGCAGTTGGCCATAATGTGTGAGCTAACCTTTATGACATGGATTGAATATTTATTCTTATAAGCCATCCTGTGGCTGGCTAACCCTCACACCATTCTCTCCCAGGCTCTCCCCTGAACTTTAGGCAGAAATCTTTTTATCCCAGTATAAAGTCGGAGCTCAGCAGAATAGACTGCTTTCCTCCAAAGGATGATGAACACTGTAAAAGCCCACTTTTCAATAGCAGGGSTTTCTAMGGGATGGGATGAGGTTGAATAAATATGCAGAGGCTGCATGGTRTTGTCCGAGAGCACAGAGTGAACAGACCTGCTTATCAGGTCCCCTGACCTCCGAATGTCATTATCAGGCCGGTTTACTAGCCTGTAGTATTCACTGCCTGCTTCCTTTAGCTATTAAAATGGGGGGTCCATTCTCCAACTGGCCGTTTCAGTAGTCAGACAGCGGGGCAAAATAATCTCTTTGATATTCATCTCGCATTGAGCTAATTGTGCAGTTGTTGGGCTGTTTACGCATAAATCTGAAATTGCCTCATAAACAGATTACATGGGAAACGTACAAGAGGGAAAGCGTTTGATTGAAAAGTTGCAATAGAAGACTGGTTGAGTGCAGGTTTTATGACTGTGAACAATTATATATGCTAGTTCCAGAGAAAGATTCAGTAAGCAATCACCCCTCTTGTCAATGTCTTCCACTATTAACATAAATGAATCCTTCAGTTCATTTAGCTAGTTTCTGTATGGATGTCATGCTTGATGATTGCCAGTCGTCTCCAGTGTTATGTACAGAGCCAAATTCTTTTGTATTCAGTTGATGAGAGAAGAGTCTCTAAATCAAATCAAGAATATTAGAAGTCCAAAATAGAACACAATGCATTTTCCAAACAGCACTACGCAAGATCAACAGCTGTTTCAACATAATCTTCCTCCCGCATGCTAAATTAATCACACACAAAAAAAGAGTTGATGTAGTCAGCCAGGAAAACATGGAATACCGTAATTCATGGTATCAGTGTATTGACTGCTCACTTGGCCAGCTTCATCTGAACCTGTATTAGTCATATGTATGACAACACTATGAGTGACAAGGTCAAGGACAACAAGTGCCAGCCAAGGTTTCTACCTGCGCCAGGGTCAARTACTAAGATGTTTGCATTGTCATTCTCTAAATCACCTCGCTGGCGTCGTGACGGGAAAGGCCTTCCGCCTCCTCGTTCTCCTTAATGAGCGCAGTTAACACAAAGCAGGAATATACTGGGACATACTGAGTGGGAGAGAAAAACAGAAAGCAATGCTAATAGCTAAGTAAACAAATAAATAACTGGAGCGCTCGGCCCTGGGGTTAAACAACAGACCCCTCTAATCACTCTCTTTGATTCAGTTGCATTGGTATTCATACAGGGAGCAGCCGAGAAGATGTTTTGTCTGAACACGGTCAACTCCAGCCCCCGGTGTCTGAGACTCATGCCCGTACGTCGGAATGAACAAGCTGCTGCAGACATATTCACCCATGGAGAAAAACACAAAAACACATGTGTACGGTATGTGCCTGTAAAATAGCACGCACCACTTTCTTAGACAACTGCAAGCAACTCATCTGTAACTGATGAAAGGTTGCTGAGAGCATTTGAGGTTGATCAATATCTAGGGAAGGCAGTCTGAGAATAACAATTCAAGTAAATACAAAGATATCCATCATTTTAACAAATATACAGAGATATGGAATAGAGAGCAGTCAGAGCTCTGCATTGCAGAGATGTAGCCTATCGTCACACACCAGCAGAGGCTGATTGACGAACAGCTTTTCCAAATGGTATAATCAAGACGTTATAGAAGGAAGCGAGCAGAGACAAGCACTACAGCTGGTAGGAAGGCACATAGTAGACAACAGGGAGAGCTGGTTAAGAACGTCAGCTAAGAGGTGATTCTCATTGACGAACATTTTAGAATAGACTCTAAGATCTATAACAGCCKCAGAACCCTGAGAGTCAAGCCTCGTCATACTGAACCGTGATAGAGCAGCAGCCCATTCTTGGAACAGGCCCTGGCAGTTGGCGCTGAGGGACACCGAATACTAGAACATTGCATTGTGGGTGCTCCCTCCCGAGTATTTCAAAATGGAAACACTGGCAGGTCTGTTTAATGGGTTATGCTTTCTATGAGGTATTTTCAAAGTACTTAACATAGTTCATAGCGGTGCAAGAATATTTTTCTGTAAAATGAGAATTATACTAGTCTCTAAGGGGTATCAAATGGAAATGCTAGAGTCTTTGGACATAAAACAGAAATTTCACCAGGGAGTGCGTGAGGGGAAATTGCAATGACTCTAAAAACATAATATAAATGGATTCAATCCCCCATTGTTCATGATGCAAACTATTCTACCCGGGGGGTGTCCAAGGCACCCCCTGGGTAGAATAGCGATGAAAACATTTGCATGGTTATACCAGAGACAATTTGAAGTATAACTTCATGTCTCCTATTTGCCGCATATAAACATCTCTCTTGAGTTTATCGTTCTCTGCACAATGTCATATCAAGCTGTTGTGCAACGTTAACTCACAGTAAGCCAGTGCATATGGAAACATCCTATTTAGACACCCATGGAGGTCTGCTATACTGTGTGAGCATGCTCCGTACCTATCTGCAGTCTGCACCCCTCTCTTCAGGGAGGGCTGAGCTGAGAGATTTCCCAGATAAATGGTTCTGTCACCCAGTCAGGACGCCGTAGAGGCATGTCAGAGAGACAGAGGGCCTCATTAAGACGTCTTACAGCCAGCGCAGCACCGCAGCTCCCCTGACCCTTCTGGAGCTGTACTGACCCAGGAGGGGTGATGATGGCAGGCATCCTCTCAGTACGGAGAGCCCTCTGGGCCTTCCTGCCTCACCACCTGTACTCTACCTACCGGCAGGGGAGAGAGAGGAGCAGCTGCCATATTTATAAGGGTGATTCTGAGAGAGTAAAGGGGTAGGGTGTAGTTTCTCCGTTAAATCTGCTTCTCCGTCATAAGCTGCTATCTGCAGCTTTTTTACAAGGTTGAATGGGGTAACTTAAACTAACAGATTAAATTGACACACTACATTTCAGGCATTGATGGTAGAGATAGCATATGCTTACTTTTACGTAATATCTTAATTCTGCCTAATCAGAAACAATTGAATTTACTGTTTACCTCGAAGGCTTCTGTTTACCACTGAAATCACAGGGGGGTAAAGTCTTGATTGTAATTAGTTTCAAATGTCCTGCAGCTAAACCCAAGTAGATTCAGTTCAATCTTGAGTTGCGTATTCTCAGCTACAAAGTGTAATAGAGTATGTACAAGTGATAGGCTACAATCTAAACCTTGCCTCAATCACCAGATGACCTCTAACCTACTACAGTAGTTCAGATCATTATGTTCAACACCCAACACAAGGACACCAGCTCTGACCTCACAAACKCACTCAGTCACATAATCGTACACACACTTTCATTTTTACACATGACCCTCCTGTACACACACACACACACAAAGGCACACACACACACAGCGATGCACCAGCCAGGCCCAGAGTAAATCAGCGATGACTGTCTGTTGGGACAGGCAGGCAGCTTTATTAAATCAAAGCCCCCTCCCCAGAGGGCAGGGTAATTTATGAGGGAAGATTAAGGTGATGGAGTACGGACAAAGACAGCAGCCACAGCCAGACAGGATCCAGGGAGAACCACAGAGCACACATTATAGTCCTGATGGTTATTCTCACTGACACACAGATAACTCTCCAAGCAGGACAGATGCAGCTTGCGCCACAGACAGAGAAGAAGAACTCAACTTTATTGGAACTCAGCAGAAGCTGCCTCCTTATGTCTTCCATCACCATATCGCTACTTTACAAGCTGCCTCACTTGTATGTTTAGTCAGCTAGCAATCTGCATCAGGAAGTAACCAGATGTTGAGAAATATAGCTTATGTTCAAAATAGKGAGGATGTGCAAAACACTAATGTAAGACCTTGAATGGTTTCTAATATTACCATCAGCAAAATGGGCGCCGGCAATGACATGTCATGTAATCTTTCTGAATTTCCAGTATCGTCATCATGTGACTGTCACTGTCAGGATGAGGTGTTCCCTGAAGAGCCAGAAATACCTTAAACAACGGAATAAGAACTTCTCACAGTGATGCAAAATCCTCCAACACGTTCCACGTGATCAGCTCCCACCAGAGTGTACTTTCCTTTATGTGTGTCTGATCAAACTAACGACTTCTCCTATTAGCCTAATGAAGGAATTATTGCCACAGAAACAAAGATCATTAAGCACAATTTCACCAGGGGACAAATCATTTGGACAATGTGACGTTGGACAATGTGAAGAGAAACGATCTGGTAGCCCACCATTATCTGCATTGAAGAGAAAATGACCTCTGTCACTCCTGTCACGCCTCAAGGGTGCCATTTCATCTCTGAGGGGCTCTGTGAGTTCTTCACTGCCTTCTTGTTTCAGTGTGATTACTCATAACAGGCAGAGTAGGGTATTGCCCGGCAGAATGCGTTGTAATGCACACACCCGCGTCTCATAAACAGAACACYATATCATATTTGAATCTGCTCTGGGATGACAGTGTACAAAACACAACCATAGCCACAGGGCTTATCTCTCATCTAATAACTGTTGTCTTTTTTATTCCTTATTTTAATACCTCGTGTTCTTTAGCAGCCTGCGGTTCGGTTCATAAGCAGGTGTTACATTCATTCTCCACTTAAGGTAGAGTTCCAGGAGTGTTTTTATGTAGTGGCCGGTAAAGCGTTTTCAAAACTCTGTGTTGTTGTTTTTGTCGCACTGCTTTGCTTTATCTTGGTCAGGTCGCAGTTGTAAATGAGAACTTGTTCTCAACTGGCCTACCTGGTTAAATAAAGGTGAAATACATTTCTTTAAGAWTWTRTTTTTTTTTTAAGTATTTTTATTTCTGCAAGGTGCTGTGACACAAAATTTGCATTTAAACATCAGGCTGCCTGTTAGCGCCACATAGGGAACTATGGGTAACTGAGTGCTCAGGGGAAATGTTCTCAAAGTGGCATGGGTTTTATAGATGTGGCATGTGAGGTTGAACTTAGACCATGCTCATTTACATGTGAGGCGGCCAAAGCCACTTTTGCGTATCATAATTAGCTTAGTCTAGTGGAGTGTATGTATTATGTAAATCGTGATTTACAGGTGCTTTAGGGTTGGAGAAGGAGATTCAAGCAGTAGGACTGAGAGAGAAAATCCCATGGCGGTTACATGTTCCACCCTTGCACCCTTGAACAAAGTCCCTGGCCTTCATACGCAACTGTAATTATCAGTACTACTCATGAAAGTATTCAAGCAACAAACACCTCCCTTTCACCACTCCTTCTCTCTTAAAATATCTTGAAACTCTTCACAACTAATGTTTGGTATGTGAAGGTGGCTCTACTGTTAGCATTGGCCCCTGCTCCATTCATCTCACTAGTGCTATATCTAACAAGGACACCCAGAATGTAACGACAAACTGAGTGCTGGATCATGACTGCACGCTAATGGCTCCTCACTCCAAATTGACTTTCACATCTGACCCAAGGAAACCTGTCCATGTTGTCTTCGAATGAGAAAGACGTTTGGTCAAATATATTGGAAATGGAGCTTCAAAAGTGTGCATGCTCGTATTTGAAGTTCTTTGTCAAGAAAAGTTACATATTGCCTATGATCCAGTTTTTATCCATGGCAAATAGAGAAGATTATCTGTTGGCCAAAGCTCACACCCTCAAGCTTGGGCCATTAACATCCGTCCTGTATCTGAGCTAAGCAGATATTTAATGCTTGAGCTCTGTGTATTTTCATGTGTGAAATTTCGCAGCCTTAGGTTGGCTTAAAAATGTGCACAGTCCACGGCCCGTGTTTAAATCTCAACCAATGAGTTACAGCAACATAAGGGAGACCCTAAATCCTAAATCCTTTATTTGGCTACACAGAACTAGTTAACTTCTAACTGACAGTGAAGCATACACCCTGCTGTGTCGTTATCGATTTAAAATGTACATACCTTGATGTTTATTTGAAAAGTCATATGTCTGACCTGGTATATTGCGTGTCGTTTGCTTAGATCGTCTTTATGAATTTTTATCGGAAATAYAATCTTATAGACTTCATGGTCGGTAGATCATTATCGTCCTCCTCAACAGGCTGGCAGGTTGTATTTCATTATCTGAAATATGTGTGTGATATATGGGAAATTATTAATTCACTCAACCTCCTCACTTCTACACATAACCTCCTGAGAACGTAAAAACAACTTGAGGGCAGCTAGAGGTTGATCCATTTATTTAGAGTACCGAGGTATAGGACTGTCTTATTTTTCTATATATTCTTGTAAAATAAATGGCTAATCTCAATGAGACTAACCTGGTAAAATAAAGGTAAAATAAGTAATTKTTCTGCCATTCCTCTGTATAATTTCTTGATGTTAATCTTCATAAGTGCCTGAGGAATGGGCTTGTCAGTCACTGCAGTATAGTTGTGAGGTGTTTTTTATTTAACTAGGCAAGTAAGTTAAGAAGAAATTCTTATTTTCAATGARGGCCTAGGAACAGTGGGTTAACTGCCTTGTTCAGGGGCAGAACGACAGATTTTTACCTTGTCAGCTCGGGGATTCAATCTTGCAACCTTCCGGTTACTAGTCCAACACTCTAACCACTAGGCTACCTGCCGCCCCGTGTGAGTGTGTGTGTGACATTCTGAAGGTTGATGTGGAGATTATCTCTGTTCATCTTGTCACTGCTCATTAGAGTGGTAATGTGGAATTTCAGAAGCTTGTTCAAGCTCTCAGGAGAAAGAAAAGCATCTCATATGGGGAGAAAACTGACTAGTCGCTGAACTGTATCAATGGCTGTCTAAATGAATTTGTCTAGCAAAGCGCAGTAAAAGTGTCTAACATTTAAACGGCTATTTCCCCAATTCCCACAACATTCATACACACTGATATCGCTGATATCACCTGGTGTGACTTACAGTTGAAGTCGGAAGTTTACATACACCTTAGCCAAATACATTTAAACTCAGTTTTTTACAATTCCTGACATTTAATGAGAGTAAAAATTCCCTGTCTTAGGTCAGTTAGAGTCACCACTTTATTTTAAGAATGTGAAATGTCAGAATAATAATAGAGAGAATGATTAATTTCAGCTTTCATTTCTTTCATCACATTCCCAGTGGGTCAGAAGTTTACATACACTCAATTAATATTTGGTAGCATTGCCTTTAAATTGGTTAACTTTGGTCAAACGTTTCGGGTAGCCTTCCACAAGCTTCCCACAATAAGTTGGGTGAATTTTGGCCCATTCCTCCTGACAGAGCTGGTGTAACTGAGACAGGTTTGTAGGCTTCCTTGCTCACACACGCTTTTTCAGTTCTGCCCACAGATGTTCTATATGATTGAGGTCAGGGCATTGTGATGGCCACTCCAATACCTTGACTTTGTTGTCCTTAAGCCATTTTACCACAACTTTGGAAGTATGTTTGGGGTCATAGTCCATTTGGAAGACCCATTTGCGACCAAGCTTTAACTTCCTAACTGATGTCTTGAGATGTTGCTTCAATATATCCACATAAATTCCTTCCACATGATGCCATCTATTTGTGAAGTGCACCAGTCCTCTGCAGCAAAGCACCCCACAATATGATGCTGCCACCCCCGGCTTCACGGTTGGGTGGTGTTCTTCGGCTTGCAAGCTTCCCCCTTTTTCCTCCAAACAAAACAATGATCATTATGGCCAAACAGTTCTATTTTTGTTTCATCAGGCCAAAGAACATTCTCCAAAAAGTACAATCTTTGACCCATGTGCAGTTCCAAACCGAGTGTGGCTTTTTTATGGCGGTTTTGGAGCAGTGGCTTCTTCCTGCTGAGCGACCTTTCAGGTTATGTCGATATAGGACTCGTTTTACAGTGATATAGATACTTTTGTACCTGTTTTCTCCAAGCATCTTCACAAGGACCTTTGCTGTTGTTCTGGGATTGCACTTTCGCACCAAAGTACATTCATCTCTAGGAGACAGAACGCGTCTCCTTCCTGACGTATGAAAGCTGCG
>NC_036840.1:2448833-2465922 GCF_002910315.2 Salvelinus sp. IW2-2015 | reverse complement strand
CCTGATGGTTATTCTCACTGACACACAGATAACTCTCCAAGCAGGACAGATGCAGCTTGCGCCACAGACAGAGAAGAAGAACTCAACTTTATTGGAACTCAGCAGAAGCTGCCTCCTTATGTCTTCCATCACCATATCGCTACTTTACAAGCTGCCTCACTTGTATGTTTAGTCAGCTAGCAATCTGCATCAGGAAGTAACCAGATGTTGAGAAATATAGCTTATGTTCAAAATAGCGAGGATGTGCAAAACACTAATGTAAGACCTTGAATGGTTTCTAATATTACCATCAGCAAAATGGGCGCCGGCAATGACATGTCATGTAATCTTTCTGAATTTCCAGTATCGTCATCATGTGACTGTCACTGTCAGGATGAGGTGTTCCCTGAAGAGCCAGAAATACCTTAAACAACGGAATAAGAACTTCTCACAGTGATGCAAAATCCTCCAACACGTTCCACGTGATCAGCTCCCACCAGAGTGTACTTTCCTTTATGTGTGTCTGATCAAACTAACGACTTCTCCTATTAGCCTAATGAAGGAATTATTGCCACAGAAACAAAGATCATTAAGCACAATTTCACCAGGGGACAAATCATTTGGACAATGTGACGTTGGACAATGTGAAGAGAAACGATCTGGTAGCCCACCATTATCTGCATTGAAGAGAAAATGACCTCTGTCACTCCTGTCACGCCTCAAGGGTGCCATTTCATCTCTGAGGGGCTCTGTGAGTTCTTCACTGCCTTCTTGTTTCAGTGTGATTACTCATAACAGGCAGAGTAGGGTATTGCCCGGCAGAATGCGTTGTAATGCACACACCCGCGTCTCATAAACAGAACACYATATCATATTTGAATCTGCTCTGGGATGACAGTGTACAAAACACAACCATAGCCACAGGGCTTATCTCTCATCTAATAACTGTTGTCTTTTTTATTCCTTATTTTAATACCTCGTGTTCTTTAGCAGCCTGCGGTTCGGTTCATAAGCAGGTGTTACATTCATTCTCCACTTAAGGTAGAGTTCCAGGAGTGTTTTTATGTAGTGGCCGGTAAAGCGTTTTCAAAACTCTGTGTTGTTGTTTTTGTCGCACTGCTTTGCTTTATCTTGGTCAGGTCGCAGTTGTAAATGAGAACTTGTTCTCAACTGGCCTACCTGGTTAAATAAAGGTGAAATACATTTCTTTAAGAATATCTTTTTTTTTTAAGTATTTTTATTTCTGCAAGGTGCTGTGACACAAAATTTGCATTTAAACATCAGGCTGCCTGTTAGCGCCACATAGGGAACTATGGGTAACTGAGTGCTCAGGGGAAATGTTCTCAAAGTGGCATGGGTTTTATAGATGTGGCATGTGAGGTTGAACTTAGACCATGCTCATTTACATGTGAGGCGGCCAAAGCCACTTTTGCGTATCATAATTAGCTTAGTCTAGTGGAGTGTATGTATTATGTAAATCGTGATTTACAGGTGCTTTAGGGTTGGAGAAGGAGACTATAATTCAAGCAGTAGGGCTGAGAGAGCAAATCCAATGGCGGTTACATGTTCCAACCTTGAACAAAGTCACTGGCCTTCATACACAACCGTAATTATCAGTTCTACTCATGAAAGTATTCAATCAACAAACACCTCCCTTTCACCACTCCTTCTCTCTTAAAATATCTTGAAACTCTTCACAACTAATGTTTGGTATGTGAAGGTGGCTCTACTGTTAGCATTGGCCCCTGCTCCATTCATCTCACTAGTGCTATATCTAACAAGGACACCCAGAATGTAACGGCAAACTGAGTGCTGGATCATGACTGCACGCTAATGGCTCCTCACTCCAAATGGACTTTCACATCTGCCCCAAGGGAGCCTGTTCCATGTTGTCTTCGAATGAGAAAGACGTTTGGTCAAATATATTGGAAATGGAGCTTCAAAGGTGTACATGCTCGCATTTGAAGTTCTTTGTCAAGCAAAGTTACATATTGCCTATGATCCAGTTTTTATTCATTGCAAATAGAGAAGATTATCTGTTGGCCAAAGCTCACACCCTCAAGCTTGGGCCATTAACATCCGTCCTGTATCTGAGCTAAGTAGCTATTTAATGCATGAGCTCTGTGTATTTTCATGTGTGAAATTTTGCAGCCTTCGGTTGGCTTAAAAATGTGCACAGTCCACTGCCCGTGTGTAAATCTCAWCCAATGAGTCACAGCAACATAAGGGAGACCCTAAATCCTAAATCCTTTACTTGACTACACAGAACTAGTTCACTTCTAACTGACAGTGAAGCATACACCCTGCTGTGTTGTTATGGATTTAAAATCTACATACCTTAATGTTTATTTGAAAAGTCGTATGTCTGCCCTGGTATAAGCGTGTGTCGTTTTCTTCGATCGTCTTTATGAATTTTTATCTGAAATAAAATATTTTGGACTTCATGGTCGGTAGATCATTATCATCCTGTTCAATATTTATTGAAATTGTACCTTTATTTAACTAGGCAAGTCAGTTAAGAACAAATTCTTATTTTCAATGACGGCCTAGGAACAGTGGGTTAARTGCTTTGTTCAGGGCCAGAACGACAGATTTGTACCTTGTCAGCTCAGGTATTTGAACTTGCAACCTTTCAGTTACTAGTCCAATGCTCACTAATCCAACGCTCTAACCACTAGGCTACCCTGCCACCCCAACATACTGGCAGGTTGTATTTCATTATCTGAAATATGTGTGTGATGTGTGGGAAATTATGTATTCACTCAACCTCCTCACTTCTACACATAACCTCCTGGGAACGTAAAGACAACTTGAAGGCAGCTAGAGGTTGATCCATTTATTTAGAGTACAGAGGTATAGGACTGTCCTATTTTGCTAGATATTCTTGTAAAATAAATGGCCAATCTCAATGAGACTAACCTGGTAAAATAAAGGTAAAATATATATGAATCATTCCACATCCAATCTTCTGCCATTCCTCTGTATAATTCCTTGAGGTGAATCTTCATAAGTGCCTGGGGCATGGGCCAGTCAGTCACTGCAGCATAGTTGTGAGGTGTGTGTGTGTGACATTCTGAAGGTTGATGTGGAGATTATCTCTGTTCATTTTGTCACTGCTCATTAGAGTGGTAGTGTGGAATTTCAGCAGCTTGTTCAAGCTCTCAGGAGACTGAGAAAAGCATCTCATATGGGAGGAAAACTGACTCGTCGCTGAACTCTTATCAATGGCTGTCTAAATGAATTTGTCGAGCAAAGCGCAGTAAAAGTGTCTACCATTTAAACGGCTATTTCCCCAGCTCCCACAACATTCCTACACACTGATATCGCTGATATCGCCTGGTGTGACTTAAATGGATGCTCTCCAATTGTTCTAATAACACTGTAAAAATGTACCTTTGAAAGGAGCTTCATATCAACAACAGCAATGTGTTAGCTTAGTGCTCAATATCAACAATACCAATGTGTTAGCCTAGTGCTCCATATAAACAATACCAATATGTTAGCATAGTGCTCAATATCAACAATACCAATGTGTTAGCCTAGTGCTCCATATAAACAATACCAATATGTTAGCATAGTGCTCCATATCAACAATACCAATGTGTTAGCATAGTGCTCCATATAAACAATACCAATATGTTAGCATAGTGCTCCATATCAACAATACCAATATGTTAGCATAGTGCTCCATATCAACAATACCAATGTGTTAGCATAGTGCTCCATATAAACAATACCAATGTGTTAGCATAGTGCTCCATATCAAAAATACCAATGTGTTAGCATAGTGCTCCATATCAACAATACCAATATGTTAGCATAGTGCTCCATATCAACAACAGCAATGTTTTAGCCTAGTGCTCCATATGAACAACACCAATATGTTAGTGTAGTGCTTTATATCAACAACAGCAATGTGTTAGCCTAGTGCTTTATCATCAACACAGCAATGAGTGTAGCCTAGTGTCTATATAAACAACAGCAATGTGTTTAGCCTAGTGCTCTATATAAACAACAGCAATGTGTTAGCATAGTGCTTCATATCAACAACAGCAATGTGTTAGCGTAGTGCTCTATATCAACAACAGCAATGTGTTAGCTAGTGCTTCATATAACAACAGCAATGTGTTAGCGTAGTGCTCTCATATCAACAACAGCAATGTGTTAGCCATAGTGCTCTATATAAACAACAGCAATGTGTTAGCCATAGTGCTCTTTATAAAACAACAGCAATGTGTTAGCATAGTGCTCTTTATAAACAACAGCAATGTGTTAGCGTAGTGCTCTCATATAACAACACCAATGTGTTAGCCTAGTGCTCTATATAAACAACAGCAATGTGTTAGCCTAGTGCTCTTATAAACAACAGCAATTGTGTAGCTTTTTTCACGTATTTATATGCTCTATATAAACAACAGCAATTTGTTAGCCTAGTGCTCTATATCAACAACAGCAATGTGTTAGCCTAGTGCTCCTATATAAACAACACAATGGTTAGCCTAGTGCTCATATAAAACAACAGCAATGTGTTAGCCTAGTGCTCTATAAAACAACCAGCAATGTGTTAGCCTAGTGCTCTATATCAACAACAGCAATGTGTTAGCCTAGTGCTCTATAATAAACAACAGCAATGGGTTAGCCTTAGTGCTCTATATAACAACAGCAATGTGTTAGCCTAGTGCTCTATATCAACAACAGCAATGTTTAGCCTAGTGCCTCATATCAACAACAGCAATGTGTTAGCCTAGTGCTCTATATCAACAACAGCAATGTGTAGCCTAGTGCCTTCATATAAACACAACAGCAATGTGTAGCCTAGTGCTCTATATAAACAACAGCAATGTGTTAGCCTAGTGCTCTATATAAACAACAGCAATGTGTTAGCCTAGTGCTCTATATAACAACACCAATGGTTAGCCTAGTGCTCATATAAAACAACACCAATGTGTTAGCCTAGTGCTCTATATCAACAACAGCAATGTGTTAGCCTAGTGCTCTATAATAAACAACAGCAATGTTAGCCTAGTGCTCATATAAACAACAGCAATCAGTGTTAGCCTAGTGCTCTATATAAACAACAGCAATGTCGTTAGCCCTAGTGCTCTATATAAACAACAGCAATGTGTAGCTAGTGCTCTATATAAAACAACAGCAATGTGTTAGCCTAGTGCTCTATATCAACAACAGCATGTGTTAGCCTAGATGCTCTATATCAACAACAGCAATGTGTTAGCCTAGTGCTTCATATCAACAACAGCAATGTGTTAGCTAGTGTCTTCATATCAAACAACAGCAATGTGTTAGCTAGTGCTCCATATAACAACAGCAATGTGTTAGCATAGTGTTCATATCAAACAACAGCAATGTGTTAGCATAGTGCTTCATATCAAACAAACAGCAATTGTTAGCTAGTGCTCATATAAACAACAGCAATGTGTTAGCGTAGTGCTTCATATCAAACAACAGCAATGTGTTAGGCATAGTGCTTCATATCAAACAACAGCAATGTGTTAGCATAGTGCTCATATCAACAACAGCAATGTGTTAGCTAGTGCTTCATATCAAACAACAGCAATGTGTTAGCTAGTGCTCTATATTAACAACAGCAATGTGTTAGCATAGTGCTCATATCAACAACAGCAATGTGTTAGCTAGTGCCTCATATCAAAACAGCAATGTTGCTAGCCTAGGCTCCATATACAACAACAGCAATGTGTTAGCTAGTGCTCATATTACAAACAGCAATGTGTTAGCCTAGTGCTTCTATATAACAACAGCAATGTGTTAGCATAGTGCTCATATCAAACACCCCCCCCCCCAACCAGCAATGTGTTAGCATAGTGCTTCATATCAGCAACAGCAATGTGTTAGCATAGTGCTTCATATCAWCAACAGCAATGTGTTAGCGTAGTGCTTCATATCAATGACAGCAATGTGTTAGCATAGTACTTCATATCATCAACAGCAATGTGTTAGCATAGTGCTCCATATCAACAGCCTCACTGCTAATGCTGAGATAACAGAGGACACAGTATCAGTCCACCCTGCCAGCCACACATTCCCTCTCAGTTCAAAGSTCTTCTGCATCTCTGATGGAYATAGAGGTCTGTGTGTAAATGGTGCTGCGGTGCTGCAGTGGCAGTGTCTGCCTCTCAACAGTGGTGTTGTTGGTGGAGCTGCAGCATCAAAGCGGTGGTTTGTTTGCCGTGTGAGAGGGAGCACTTCCCAGAGGACTGTCAGGTCAGTGTGGTGCCGTGCTCGTCGGCTCCCTGGCAGGGATTGACAGGAGAAGGCAGCGCAAGTGCTGACTGAGAGCTCAGTGGGAGTGCCCTTCCAATTAGCAGCCAGTAACRTTCCAACCCTGCCCTGTTTTCAGCCCGGCTCCAAGGCCAGACAGGGACACACACGTAAACCCGGGCACACACACACAGACACACAGATCTATTCACATTGTTGAGGAAAACTCATTCCAAGGATCAGGCAGAGCTCATGATCAAGTTAATACGAGTTTATTCAAGCAATTGCAAGGGAGATCACACTCAGGATAAACCGGAGAGGAACTGAAAAGTTACAGAATCACACAGGACGATATACTTCTTCTACACAAAGAGCTGCTTGCCTCTCCTAGGGGAAGGCAAGTTTACATGAGAGATAAGGGGGACTTGGCTCCACTTCCTTAATGCATTGAACAAACAAGAACAGGTTCTAACCTGTTCTCACAGCCTGTGTGTCTTAGAGAGGGTAGTGATGAGTTCTGTAAAGTATATTCAGATAGAAGAAGAATTTGGCCTTGTACTGGGCCTCTAGTACCCGAAGCGATAAGGAGCCAGCAGCAATTCACTCCTTTGTGCGGTGTGTGAAGAGGGTACTGGACAGTTATGGAAAATTACCAGTTGATACAGTACATATAGGACTATTCAACTCAAGTGTTTACATAGCATTAGGCTGTAGCAGAACCATTTTCCCCCAACAACATCCACACACGCACAATGTTCAACGGAATCCTTAAGGCAAACAACTAACAATCAGTACGGCCAAACACCAGGCACTTATACCTCTCCCAACCAACAGGAGGCTTAACTGTTCATGTAGATGAATCTCCATTGCTGAGGGTTGTGGTCCAAGACGCACTTCATTCCATCTCATTGGAGTGGAGCACTCTGCAACCCACTGACAACTCATTGATCATCACCATGAACACGTGTCATATGACAATTCACCTATTAGGAAGAGGGGTGACCCATAAAACTAATTGTTCAAATTTTGTTCCCCCCCCCCAAACACTGTGATGTCCCACCCAAAAAAGTAGTTGTCTCCCACTCTATATAAAACTCTATAGCCATTTTGTGTTTTTCTTAAGGCAGTGGTCTGTGGCGTTATTTGAATTATGCAATATGGTACTCTTTTTAGATGGTCACTCTTGTATGCCATTTCTATGAGCAAATATATATATTTTTTACAAAAAGGCTTTGACAATGAAAAATYTAACCTTTTCAAGACTAGGCTTGCAAGTGTGCTATTTACAGTTATTTACTGAATGAATTTCATTACATTCTAATGCTGGAGAGGAACCTCTGCGGTGTCCAAAGGCRTGTTGGTAAACGCCAGCATTTTATTTTTATCYAGCTCAACCTTCATGAAGCATTTAATTCAGCCTAGGCATTCTTAGTTGTTTTTTGGTTGTTGCTGTGTTTCTCCCTCAGCAGACTGTATTGATCGTTATGTTGWATCCACTGTGAGAGAAMCAGAGGAGAGCTGGTATCCAATTSCATTCAGTCYGAGGGAAAGTCGCATTGATRGRGCTTAAAGTGACAAGATTGAGGAGGCCCATATTGAGCGTTATTGTCCRGGTAGAAATAGAGCGTTGGACAAAGGGACAGAGTGCGGATGGTTCCCCGAATGRGAATGGGTTGAAAGCAATGAATCAATCCTGGTGTGACTTATAATASATCTAARAGTWCATCACACCTTCATACTYCTYGACRAGTGTATCKAATGACAGGCAGACATGGTGATTTAAAGAGACAKGAAAACACCATGGAAATAAATAAGGCCTGTGCACATGCAGGGTGAGAGGTCCTCAGTGCTGCTTGTAATAACATACTGTTGAGCACATGCACTGACTGAKATGGTATTTCTTCTCAAAGGCAGGTGTTGGAGAGGCTGGGTTTTCATGGGATTTGCTCTGCATAATTCAACACTGAGGAATTTCAGGGATTCCGCCTCTTCTCCTCCTATGATCATCCATCAGGTGAAATTGCTTTCTCCCAACATTAAGCTGTCAGGCTGAAAATAACAGAAGAAGCCTGGCAGAGAAACACATGATTACTGGGTAAAAATGCTCTGCCGTGCAGGGGCCTGTGACCTCCTTCAGAGGGGCTCAGTGGAGGGAGAGAGTATTCCAGGACTAGCCCAGTTGTACATGGTTATACGACAACGTCGCCTTTGTATTACTCCTCATAAGTGTGTTTTAGCCTCTCTGGAAGTCTCCATGAGAGGCATCCAACGCCTCTCCCTCCTAGCTACCCCCTTATGTTCAGCTGATGTCTAGGCTGGCTGTCCATCGCTGGAATCTTAATGACACAATGAGAAAATTCTCAGCTGGCTAATTGTGCCATGATGGAAAGAGGTTGAGTATGGGGTCTGGAATCTGAGACAGAATCAGGATAGGGGAGGTGGCAGATGTGGACATGTCTCAAGAGGGATATTTTGACTTATGTGAAATAGACAGACGGAGGGGCAGAATTAAGATGTGAGGTGAGAGGAAGATGGAGAGTTGAGAGTGTTTAGAGGTAGAAAAAACAGGTAGAGGGAAAAGAGAGCAGCACCTTTAAATAACTGTCTGCCAGGAGCCGGAGATCCTTGCTTCAGTGATCTCTGTTTAGTTTACACTGCTTTAGCCTCTCACCTACAGTGTCCACAGGTTTCTGCTTCTGTCAATGTGTGCGCCGCATAGCCAATTAGGCATGGAAATGYGAGAATTAAAGCAGGTTGCATACTTAAAKGCTGATGTGATTAACACCTAGTGAGCAGATTTGGCATATTTCAATGTGCAAGGTTAGAATGCTATGGAATTGTACGCCACAATATATCTCAGCAGCCTAAGATAACAATGGCTGGAATTCAGTTTGGATTCCGGACCTGGCAACGTCTGTACGTCACCACCAGTTCTGTCAATGGAAAATAACGAAGGCTTTCAGAAATTGCTGCTTTTCAATATGAGGACACCAGAAGCATGCTAGCTGAGCTCATTACTGCAAGTGGTTATTGATTCATTGATASTTACAGACACTTTTGACTTATCCATTGTRTGTCTACTACTTTGTGAAGTATTTCAGCTGTATCTTCCTGTAGAAAATGTCTTCAAACCGGGTCACTTTTCTAAATAGAGATGGTGCAGTAATATTTACCGGGAAAATATTCTACTGAACCCTGGCTTTTGTTATGCTTGATGTACTGTATATTGAATATGTCCCAACAGCCGTCTCTACATGCACAAATAAGACATGGCGGTGTATCATTAGAGGAGTGTGGGGGCGGCAAACGGAAATGTCTGCTGCTGTCCTCAATCTTGTTCTTTTTTAGGAGCACTGTACTTACAGAGAACATTTTAATGAATGGAGCACAGGAAAGAAACAGCATTGGCAGTCACTATGGGATGACGAACAATGTTTCTCATGTCATCTTAGTTGATAGGCCTTGAATGGAATGCCATAACACACAGCACCCTGAGAATATTCACAGAAACAGGGTGGGATGCATGTTAGGGTAGTGGAGATTATTGAATGGTAACAATTTCCTGATTATACTGTAAATCTCTACTCCAGGCCACAGAGCATTAGGACTTGTTTCCACCGTTTATTTATACCCTCTCATACCAATATCAGCTTACAGAGTTCTATACAGAACACCCTACCATGACAAAATGGAAATCAATATCAAACTATTATTTCTATACAACTAGCTCTATGTGGCCTTATCAGGTCTGTTGCATAAAGGGCCAGCCACCACTCAGCCGATGGGTTTATGTCCAGTGAAGCCTGCTTATTTGTGATTGAAACAAGTGGCCGTGAGGCATTCTCTCACTAGATAAATCAGATGTGACAAACAAATCTCTATTGCCCTACCATGCTTGTGTGTGTGTGTTGTGTGTGTGTGTGTGTGTGTGTTGTGTGTGTGTGTGTGTGTGGTGTGTGTGTGTGTGTGTGTGTGTGTGTGTGTGTGTGTGTGTGTGTGTGTGTGTGTGTGTGTGGTGGTGTGTGTGTGTGTGTGTGTGTGTGTGTGTGTGGTGTGTGTGTTGTGTGTGTGTGTGTGTGTGTGTGTGGTGTGCATGCCTGTGCGTGTGTGTGTGTGTGTGCTTGTAATAAGTGGTTGACCCGTGCTTGGGTCATTTCCCTCCTCGCTTTTAATAGGTCTTAAATGTCAAGATATGAATCCCTCTGCTGTTTGAACCGCTATGTGTGAGCAATTTGCTGTGGCTCAGTCTGCCAAAGAACTGTTGTTTATCTTTTGTTTCTGGTCGACCCGGTGGACAATTATAAAGACATTCTAAATGGACACAACGGCAAAGAGAGAAGAGAGAGGACGGATGTGTGGGAGGGTGATTGAAAAGCTTCTGCCTTAGGCTGCTTTGATCTCTGACCTCTATTCCTTCAGTGTACAATACCACCGTTGCAGGATATATGTGCCATGGAAACTACCCAATTAAGGTCACGTTTCCTCCACATGAAGACTATTGTATGGTTTAATTAAAGCTGGGAGAATAATGAGCCAAGGTAAACAGTAATTACAGGAACCAAGTCATTGATTACAGTCAGGTATGCGAGTGTCCCGATGGGGATTTCTTCACAGGGGAATGTCTCAGAATATCTGCTTGATTGGGCTATGCCGCTAAACACATTTACAGGCTTACACGAATGCTGGAAATAGGCCTAATTTGTCATGCGGGATTCAGTATCACCATAATTGTGAACAGTGTATCAACGCATAATATGGGTTAATATAATATTATTTTGTATTTTACCCCCTTTTTCTCCCCAATTTTGTGATATCCAATTGCGATCCAATTACGATATTGTCTCATCGCTGCAACTCCCTCACGGGCTCGGGAGAGGCGAATGTCGAGTCATCCGTCCTCAGAAACATGACCTGCCAAACCGCGCTTCTTAACACCCGCCCGCTTAACCAGGAAGCCAGCCGCACCAATGTGTCGAAGGAAACACTGTTCAACTGACCACCGAAGTCAGCCTGCAAGCACCCGGGCCACAAGAAGGAGTCGCTAGAGCGCAATGAGCCAAGTAAAGCCCCTCCCGGCCAAACCCTCCCTTAACACGGATGACGCTGGGCCGATTGTGAGCCGCCTCATGAAGGTCACAGCCGGTTGTGACAGAACCTGGGATCGAACCCGGGTCTGTAGTGACGCCTCAAGCACTGCGATGCAGTGCCTTAGAACTCTGCACCAGTCGGCAGAATATTATACTATTCTACATAGTATTAAAATACAGTATATTAAATGAATGTCTCCCCCCTCCATTGGACTGTTATTGAGGCATAGGATTTATGAGAGTTCCTATCCACTCAACATGTGACCAATCAAACGTTGCCATCTATTCCCTTTGTGGGGATGAATATATTCCCAGAGTCCAGAGTCCAGTGAATTATGCATGTCCTATAGATTTGGCCTCCACATGGTGAGGAGGTGAAGCCATGATTGGACCAGCCTCTAACACATTAAGGAGGTTTCCACATGGGCATATAAATAGCCAAACAGCCCAATAGTGACACTTAAAAAAGCCCACTTGTATTAATGAAAAAGTTTATTGCATCATCAGTGGATTGATCGGGGTCACTGATGGGTAATGAGAGGCTAGTTGCTGTGGGAACAGTGATAGCAGTCCAATAAAAGTTAGATCAGGTATGAGATTGGCTCATCCCAGCAACATCTGAGGTGTACAGTCACACAGCAGACATCAGGTTCAGAGTGCTCCACAGCACTGGTAAAGAGTAGCCCAACAGGACTGTCCCAAAAGATGCATCTGTAACACCCAAAGAGAGTGACTGGATATGCTACGACCTGTAACATCCAAAGAGAGTGACTGGATGTGCTACGACCTGTAACACCCAGCGAGAGTCACTGGATGTGCTACAACCTGTAACACCCAGCGGCGAGGTGAACTGGGATGTTCTACGGACCTGTAACAAACCAGCGAGGTGACTGGCTGTGCTCCGAACTGTAACACCCCGAGAGTGACTGGATGTGCTACGACCTGTAACACCCAGCGAGAGTGACTGGATGTGCTATAACCTGTAACACCCAAAGAGAGTGACTGGATGTGCTATACCTGTAACACCCAAGAGAAGTGACTGGATGTGCTACGACCTGTAACACCCAACGAGAGTGACTGGATGTGCTACGACCTGTAACACCCAAGAAAGTGACTGGATGTGCTACGACCTGTAACACCCAAAGAGTGACTGGATGTGCTACGACCTGTAACACCCAACGAGAGTGACTGGATTGCTACGACCCTGTAACACCAAGAGAGTGACTGGATGTGCTACGACCTGTAACACCCAACGAAAGTGACTGGATGTGCTACGACCTGTAACACCCAACGAGAGTGACTGGGTGTGCTACAACCTGTAACACCCAAAGAGAGTGACTGGATGTGCTACAACCTGTAACACCCACGAGAGTGACTGGTGTGCTACACCTGTAACACCCAAAGAGAGTGACTGGATGTGCACACTGTAACACCACGAGAGTGACTGGTGTGCTACAACCTGTAACACCCAAAGAGAGTGACTGGATGTGTACAACCTGTACACCCAAGAGAGTGACTGGATTGCTAGACCTGTAAACCAAAGAGAGTGACTGGATGTGCTACGACCTGTAACACCCAACGAGAGTGACTGGTGTGCTACAATGTAACACCCAAAGAGAGTGACTGATGTGTGCTACGACCTGTAACACCCACGAGAGTGACTGGTGTGCTCAACCCTGTAACACCCAAAGAGAGTGACTGGATGTGCTACAATCTGTACACCCAACGAGAGTGACTGGTGTGCTACAACCTGTAACACCAAAGAGAGTGACTGGATGTGCTACCACTGTAACACCCAACGAGAGTGACTGGTGTGCTACACCTGTAACACCCAAAGAGAGTGACTGTGATGCTACAACCTGTAACCACCCAAAGAGAGTGACTGGATGTGCTACAACCTGTAACACCCAAAGAGAGTGACTGGATGTGCTACAACCTGTAACACCCAAAGAGAGTGACTGGATGTGCTCAACCTGTAACACCCAAAGAGAGTGACTGGATGTGCTACAACCTGTAACACCCAAGAGAGTGACTGGATGTGCTACAACCTGTACACCCAAAGAGAGTGACTGGATGTGCTACAACCTGTAACACCCAAAGAGAGTGACTGGATATGCCACGTCTACTCTTCCTCCAGCTATTTCTTATTCAAGTTTACTAGTGTAGAAAAGAAGCCCAAATCCGCCTTGGAAAGACATTAGCTTTGGTCAATCTAAATGGGCCCCTAGCTGTACATTAATGAGAAAACGTATTGAATTATCTATCCACCAGGCTGTTTGTTCTTCTGAGACAGGAGTGTGGCAGCCATAAAGGGACTCCAACAAGAGTCTGTTAGCAAGCATTAGCAGGGGGACACGATAAGGCCATACACTTGTGGGTCATTACCATTCATCACCACTATTATATTACAATGCCCACAATCATAATGGCCCAAGACCAAATATTGCGTCTGTGTTCAACACCAATTGTATGTACACATAATCTTCCATTACAAGCCTTTAGCTTTCCTTCCGAATGAGTTAATGAAATGTAAAGGAGTCACGCAACACTACAATTGGCATGTGACATAACATGAGTGTCTAAACTTGTAAAAATTTAATTTCCGGGTGACTTACCCACTTAGAGATGTCAAGCCGATGCTGAAAGACCAGCCATAAGGTTTATTGAGACACTTGGCCCTCAGTGTGGTCTCATGCTCAAGTGCAACGCAGACATTTGGGGTTATATAATATATATATATATAATATATATATATTATATATAGAGAGAGAGAGAGAGAAAGAGAGAGAAGAGTAGAGAGGAGAAGAGAGAGAGAGAGAGAGAGAGAGAGAGAGAGAGAGAGAGAGAGAGAGAGAGAGAGAGAGAGATGGCTCCCTGCCTTGCATTCCCAGAGATATCTCCATTTAAAATAATTCACTTCCTCCAGTATTAAAGGGGTCCAGAAAAATGTGAGTCCAAATAACTATCTAAGCCAGATCCTCTTTACTTGTGTGCTTTGCTCATTTACAAAGAGCTACAAAACGGTACAACATTGGGTTGATGTTAAATTAATTACAACCTCTCCTGTCATAAACAATCTAGTTAATCATATCAATGGGACAACTGTCGTGGTAATTTATAGATGGCAGAAAGTGAGTGATCAGCAGGGAGTCTAAATATAAGAGACAGAACCCTACCCTTCCCCCGAAACGCTCATCTCCTCGTTCCACTGCATTCTGAATGAAAGTGGATTGTTCCAGGCAGGGTATAGTGCATGCAGCCGTCCTTTAGATGTGCAGGTTGTTATGGTGAAGGAGGAGGAACAACAACAAGCTTTTTTCCCAGCTCATTCATAATCACTGATAACAACTGGAAATCAAAGGGAAGCTATGCACTCGGATATTTCAGGAGAAAAACATGGACGTTTTGGTGACTTCTGGTTCTTACTAATGAAGTGGGGATTCGAAATGTTCACCTTCAATACAAGATTAACACTACAGAGATCAGTAGGAATCACAAGACACTGAGTGGTGAGAGTACCTCAACTTTCTCTCATATCATTATTTAATCCAAGGTTAGATTAAGGTCATCAAATTGTATTTACATGAATAAGTAAAATGACTGCCAATGCAATTATTAACTAAAATCAGCAAAAAAAGAAAAGTCCCTATTTCAGGACCCTGTCTTTCAAAGATAATTCGTAAAAATCCAAATAACTTCACAGATCTTCAAACACTGTTTCCCATGCTTGTTCAATGACCCATAAACACTGAATGAACATGCACCTGTGGAACGGTCGTTAAGACACTAACAGCTTACAGACGGTAGGCAATTAAGGTCACAGTTATGAAAACGTATAACACTAAAGAGGCCTTTCTACTGACTCTGAAAAACACCAAAAGAAAGATGCCCATGGTCCCTGCTCATCTGCGTGAACGTGCCTTAGGCAAGGAGGCATGAACTCTGCAGATGTGGCCAGGGCAATAAATTGCAATTTTCGTACTGTGAGACGCCCAAGACAGCGTTACAGGGAGACAGGACAGACAGCTGATCATCCTCGCAGTGGCAGACCACCTGTAACAACACCTGCACAGGATCGGTACATCCGAACATCACACCTGCGGGACAAGTACAGGATGTCAACAACAACTGCCGAGTTACACCAGGAACGCACAATCTCTCCATCAGTGCTCAGACTGTCCGCAATAGGCTGAGAGAGGCTGGACTGAGGGCTTGTAGGCCTGTTTTAAGGCAGGTCCTCACCAGACATCACCGGCAACAATGTCGCCTATGGGCACAAATCCACCGTCGCTGGACCAGACAGGACTGGCAAAAAGTGCTCTTCACTGACGAGTCGCGGTTTTGTCTCACCAGGGGTGATGGTCGGATTCGTGTTTATCGTCAAAGGAATGAGCGTTACACCGAGGCCTGAACTCTGGAGCGGGATCGATTTGGAGGTGGAGGGTCATCATGGTCTGGGGCGGTGTGTCACAGCATCATCGGACTGAGCTTGTTGTCATTGCAGGCAATCTCAATGCTGTGCGTTACAGGGAAGACATCCTCCTCCCTCATGTGGTACCCTTCCTGCAGACTCATCCTGACATGATCCTCCAGCATGACAATGCCACCAGCTATACTGCTCTTTCTGTGTGTGATTTTCTGCAAGACAGGAATGTCAGTGTTCTGCCATGGCCAGCAAAGAGCTCGGATCTCAATCCCGTTGAGCATGTCTGGGACCTGTTGGATCGGAGGGTGAGGGCTAGGGCCATTCCCCCAGAAATGTCCGGGAACTTGCAGCTGCCTTGGTGGAAGAGTGGGGTAACGTCTCACAGCAAGAACTGACAAATCTGGTGCAGTCCTTGTGGAGGAGATGCACTGCAGTACTTAATGCAGCTGGTGGCCACACCAGATACTCTGTTACTTTTGAATTTGACCCCCTTTTGTTCAGGGACACATTATTCCATTTCTGTTAGTCACATGTCGGTGGAACTTGTTCTGTTTATGTCTCAGTTGTTTGAATCTTGTTATGTTCATACAAATATTTACACATGTTAAGTTTGCTGAAAATAAATGCAGTTGACAGTGAGAGGACAATATTTGTTTGCTGAGTTTGCATACAGTGACTGCTCTAGTGACAGAACCCAAGTCACAACTCACAAGTTTACATGTCCTTCAACATGCTCCATAATTCTTCAACATGCTCCAACATGCTCCAACATGCTCCAACATGCTCCAACATGCTCCAACATGCTTCAACATGCTCCAACATGCTAGATCAGCAGAGAAGAAGAAGCAAGATGAAGAGGAAGCTGTTTGTGCAAAAACTGCCCACAGTGTTTCGTGTGCTGTGTGTGTTCATACCAGTTTGTGTGTGTTCATACCAGTGTTTGCGTGTGTTGTGTGTGTTGGATGTTCATATGCCTAGTGTGTGTGATTGCTGTGTGCGTGTTCATACCAGGTGTTGTTGTGTGTGTGTGCGTGTGTGTTAATACCCGTGTGTTGTGTGATTGCCAGTGTTTTTGCGCGTGTGTGTGTGTGGTGTTATACCAGTGTGTGTGTGGCTGGTGTGCGATTCATACAGTGGTGTTGTGTGTGGTGTGGTGGTTGTGCGTGTGCGTGGCGGTGTTCATACCAGTGTGTGTGTTTGTGTGGTGTGCGTGTTCAATACGCAGTGTGTGTGTGTTGTGTAGCGTGTTTCATACAGTGTGTGTGTTGTGTGTGCGTGTTTCATGACAGTGGTTTGCGTCATATAGGAAGTCTTCTTCCGTTTGGCACTCTGACTAAACCTGATCATCATCGTGTGTGTG
>NC_036840.1:2440961-2448808 GCF_002910315.2 Salvelinus sp. IW2-2015 | reverse complement strand
TGCTAACAACATTCTTCAACATTTTTTCAAACATGCTCCAACATTCTTCAACATCCTTCAACATGCTTCAACATGCTCTAATATGCTTCGAATGCTTCGACATCTTCGACAATGCTCGAGATGCTCCAAAATACTTCAACATGCTCAACATGCTTCAACATTGCTCCAACATGCTTCAACATGCTCCAACATGCTTCCAACATGCTCCAACATGCTCAACATGTACACATGCTCAACATGCTCCAACATGCTTCAACATGCTACACATGCTACAACATGCTTCAACATTTTTCAACATGCTCCAACATTCTTCAACATCCTTTCAACATGCTTCAACATGCTCTAATATGCTTCGACATGCTCGACATTCTTCGACATGCTCGAGAGCTGATGCTCCCAACATGCCTTAACATGCTCCAACATGCTCACATGCTTCCATGCTCCAACAATGCCTCCAACATGCTTCAACATGCAAGGTCCTTTTCGACTTGGGCAGCCTGATAAACTGACATCATCGTGTGTGTTTCGACTTGGGCAGCCTGATAAACTGACATCAACGTGTGTGTTTTGACTTGGGCAGCCTGAGAAAATGAGAGAACTCGCTGATGGATGGCCGACTGCTTCGGCGATAAGCCTCATGTCTCTGTTTGGTATAGGTGATATATAGAAAGACGGGATTCTTCTTCTTTTTTGTAAATCAGAGTCCTTGTGGGTGTCACTTTGGACACGATTTCCTGTTACTCCCTCCCCCAAGAAATGATGATTGGCAGTGGTTGGATGAGGGTAAGATGCAGGCTACAGTCACACAGAGATAGATACATAATTCATTTCTTGCAGATAKGCCAGATGATATAGTACCAGATGATACGGTGGCATACTCTTCTGAGAGCCCCGAACTGCATTGTGAACCACTGTCGCTGTGGTGTCATATGCAGACCTAAACGTTTAATTAACTCAGATGTACCCAAATATAATATGTGAGAACAATGTGGCCCTGTATACAAGCACATTGGTGTGACTGTTAGTCCCCCCGGGATGGGTTTGAGACAGTTCAAATCTACTGTCCTTTACAACAAAACAGATTAGGCCAATAGGATACAAACAAAATGTGTTTTCAACCTCGACTGATAAGTTGATGTTTAATTTAACACTTAAACATGACCTTTTTCTCTGTTATTCTTATAACTTCCAATGTAAGCAACAAGCGTAGCATGCCACCAACACACAAGACTACTAAGCCATTCACAGCCTCCTCTGTCCCAAACCAAAGAAAACAACTACTATAGCTGCCTGGACATTAAGCTCCTTTATTGCAAAATGAAGTAACTGAAGCAATGCTACTTCACACAAATTGCAAGCGATGTCTCGCAATTCAAATGAGCTGCCAACCGCTTGACTCAACATAAAGCTTAAAGGCACACTTGAAGAAAAATGTCTAACTGGGAAAGTAATTACGTGCTCTGAATGATGTGCTAAAGGGAGGAAAGAAGAAACTAAATGACAAGGTGTTGAATGTTTCTCTACATCGGCCAGCCATGTACGTGCTAAACATACACATGCATCACATAGAGTCCCTGTAGTGATACGCTAATGCCACCTTATGGGTCGTGACCTCTCCGTCTTACTGTCAACACATTACACTTAACAGACGGACATCAGTACTTATTTAGAAAAGCAATAGAGTATTGATATCCTGCTCAAGACTTTAACGGAGGGTGCAGGGCAGTTTAGCTGCTAACCTTATGATAGACTTCTTAGACATGGAGTTTAAATGGTTAAACAATCTCAGAGACAGGCAAGCACTTAATTACTTCTCACATCCAATCCATTTAGTGGAGAAGCAACATGATAGCGCTCATATCGCCGAGCAAATTCAGTCTGCGTAATTACAAATCAAATGTTCATCCATGTACCATTAAGAAGGTCTCAATCTCCCAGAGTTCATTTTCATCAATGAAACTCAAGACATGTAACCGTATCCACAGGATTTGGTAGGAAATGAAATGTCAATGCCCATATGACGGGAGAGAATGAATACCATTCCTCATATGAAAGACATCTAGACAGGGAGTAACAGGGTGAATGGGGTGGTAGACTTACTGTCATGGTTTGTCAAGGCCGAACTCATTGAGGATGCAAACATACTGTCATACTTCCCTTCAGGTAAACTAATCTGGTCATGTCAGATATGGGCCAAACCAGCTATAGCCTATTATGATTACCATCATCAATAATTTCAGCATTATGTTGAAGAATGTAGACTATCAATGGTACTTAAACATTCCAGAGCAGCATGGGACACAGTCTGACCTTCATAAGGAGACAAAACATCTACCTGTCGAGAAGCTCTTTGTTTCTATAAACACACTCTTCCTGAACTTTTAGTGAAAGTGTTTCGTATTAAAAGTATCATGTCCCTTTTGGACACTGCAGTTCACCTTTCCTAATCTCTGTCAAACACCTTCCTCATCTCGCGGCTGTAATTACGTGGCTCTGTTCACCACAACTGATTTGGCGGCCCTTGTAATCGCATTAAGTAATCCCTGCTTCTGAATGGATGCAACAGGATGGACATTGTCAAGGAACTTTTCCCAAATGCTTAGAGGGTGGAAGAGTGCCAGAGAGGACTATTCCCCCTCTCTAATTGTCTCGTTCTGTTGTTATATTGGAGCTGGTTAACCTTCAGCTGACAGGGGTTTGTTATCCTGCATTGGCCATCTTACTTTGCCCTGTACTGTGCAGTGTGATGGAGTAGTGGTTCCTTCCACTGGCACTGGATTTTGTAATGGAATATAGTAGAAAGGATGGATCTTTTGTAGTCTTGGTGCCTCCAGGAAGTCTTCAGGGGCTGATCATCAATCTGTGTATTTAATGAATAAGCCAACCTGTCATAAATAACAAATTGACAGAATTACGAAATTAATGAATATGTGGACAGATGAGTGACGTTGAGGTAGAGGGAAACAACAGTCTTGATGAGAATAAGATGAGCTGGGTAGCCTCCGAGGCCTCTGTCTATCCAGATCATGCAGGCAGGCCAGGCAGGCCAGGCAGGCCAGGCAGGGGGAGTGGAGAGGCTGACTTAATTGGATGTGATCAACGTTTCACATGTGTGGTCATTTCTCAGATGCCCTCTCTTTGACTTAGGCAAAATGAAAAATTGCTATCCTCTCACTAGCCATTACCCTAGGCCCCCAATCATCTCAGCCAATCAGTGGGTCTGATGAGAGAAAACCCCAATGTCCGGTCAATCCATTAAGCGAAGTGCAATTAAGAATAGAATATATAGGCCTAGCTCAAGGCATATGAAAATGAGTTGTATGGATTTTTRTTGCACAATATTGTGGAGGACTTGTTTGACGGCTTTGAAACCATATCAGATTTGAGTTTATCAAAATATATTATAGGCTATATTGAAATGCCGATGGGKAAGGCACATCGAGTAATTTAGGGATTCAATATCAGTGGCCAAATGTTGCTGCATTTCTCTGAGCATTACTCAACCCCATTAGCTTCACAACACCTAGTCATATTCAGGCTAATTGTCACGGGTGTTGTAAGAAGAGGACCAAGGTGCAGCGTGGTGAGCGTACATACTTTTAATAGTAGATGTCGCCAACAAAACAATAAACAATACAAAGCAAACCGTGAAGCTTAAGGCAATGTGCCATCAAAACAAAGTTAACTTCCATGTCCATTCGTCCTTTTTACCACAATGCTTGGTCCGTTGGTGTGACAATGTCATCATCCATGACGGGAGAGACCATGAAATAACCATTCCTCATACTGAAGACACTCTGACAAGGCGAGTATAGATTGGGGTTGGCGAATGGGGTGCGTACGACTTTACCCTAGTCATTCACGCGAAGCAGCGGAATTACTTATGCCCGATTTGGTTTGCTCAAAGTCACAAGGGCCGCCGAATCATTGCAGGATGCACCATACTGTCATACTGTACATTAACTGAGGTTATCCGTCTGTGTGAAATAGCCCTAAGGTCGTATATTTCAGCCTACAGATATCGGGAGCGCCGCAGGAGACTGACGCCTGTAATAACGCCGTGTTTATGCAACAGATATGGATGATATCCTCAGGCATCATAAAAGGTGACCTCAAGCTCATTTCAGAGCATTTATGTGTGAATAGTGAATGTTAAGACTACATCGCATCGGTAACTAGCGGAATGACTACTGTAACACTTCTTACAAAACTTCCACAGAGCTGCCGAAAACTTTCGGTTAACTCATTTTCAGTACCGGAGATTTACGACCGAAACGAGCCGCTGTGTTTTATCACTTTATTGGGGTTGCTATGGCTCAGGGCTATACGGGCTGGGGTCTGGGTTGGGTCAAGGGCTATTAAGGCTGGGGTGTATAAGGGATTATGGGGGCTATGGGCCTAAGGGATAATAAGGATAACGGGGGTAATAAGGGACTGAGTAGGGCTGAGCGGCTTTTACGATTCGACAGGGGGTTCCAGAGGAGGTTTGTATTTTGGGGTAGCAGCCTTATATGCAGAGGACTGGGAGAGTCTAGAGCTGCGTGGGGGTTGATAAGGATCCATGTGGGGCTACTATAATGGCGCTGCTAGACAAGGGTTCTTAATGTGTGGATTTGGGGGGTTATAGGAGACTTACTCATATGCATGCTAAGAATAGAATGGGAGGGGTGCATCAAGGGCGTTGGCTTATGGGTCATAAAACGGCGATAATCTAAGAGTAATATGGGGGCCGTTCGGGCACTTATGGGATGGAAGGAGCTAGTAAAACTATCGGTGTGTTATGTGGCTGATAGAGGCTATACGACTGGACTGGAAGAGTATCTAGGGTGCTGACAGGGGTACATAAATAGTGAGGGACTCGTTTGTTTCTATAAACATACTGGGGGCATCTAGGGCCACTAATCAGGGATGGGGGTATCACGGGATGGGGCTCCTAGGGGTTTGGCTGGGTCTAAGGGCTGGGGAGTCTCGGCGGGTTCACAGGCTTAACTAGGTGCCTGGGGTTACGGGGCTTGGGATGGGCTAATCACGGTGGGGGTCTCGGGGCTACCGGCTCTGGGTAGGTGGGTTAAGGGGATTTGGGTCTGGGGGGGTGGCTATGGGGTTGGGTATAGGGCCTGGGGGTCTAAGGAGCTCTGGGTTAGGTTGCTGGATGGGGGGGCTTTCGGGGTCGTCTTCGGGTGGGGGCCTTCTGGGGCTATCGTGGGGTCTCGGGTGGGGCTCTGGGGTTTGGGCTTGGGTATGGGTTATTGGAGGCCGCAGGTGTCTGGGGTTGGCCTATCTTGGAGTGTACGCGCCCCACTAAAGAGTTCAGTTTACACACTCTTTCGCAATGGGGAGAGTATAGACAACGTTATCTTTAGTGGAAGTGTTTTCGTTATTTAGAAAGCATTACCTCGAATAGTCTCCTGAGCTTTTCGGGACACCTCGCATGTTCACGAAACACTCTTACTCGGAGCCTAGATCTTCAATGTTCAATACAGCCTTACCTCAATCTCGACGCGCGCTGTAATTACGTGGCTCTGTTCACCACAACTGATTTGGCGGCCCTTGTAATCGCATTAAGTAATCCCTGCTTCTGATGGATGCAACAGGATGGACATTGTCAAGGAACTTTTCCCAAATGCTTAGAGGGTGGAAGAGTGCCAGAGAGGACTATTCCCCTCTCTATTTTGTCTCGTTCTGTTGTTATATTGGAGCTGGTTAACCTTCAGCTGACAGGGGTTTGTTATCCTGCATTGGCCATCTTACTTTTGCCCTGTACTGTGCAGTGTGATGGAGTAGTGGTTCCTTCCACTGGCACTGGATTTTGTAATGGATATAGTAGAAGTGAGAGGATCTTTGAGTCTTGGTGCCTCCAGGAAGTCTCAGGGGCTGATCATCAATCTGTGTATTTAATGAATAAGCCAACCTGTCATAAATAACAAATTGACAGAATTACGAAATTAAATGAATATGTGGACAGATGAGTGACGTTGAGGTAGAGGGAAACACAGTCTTGATGAGAATAAGATGACTGGGTACTCCGAGGCCTCTGTCTATCCAGATCATGCAGGCAGGCCAGGCCAGGCCAGGCAGGCCAGGCAGGGGGAGTGGAGAGGCTGACTTAATTGGATGTGATCAACGTTTCACATGTGTGGTCATTTCTCAGATGCCCTCTCTTTGACTTAGGCAAAATGAAAAATTGCTATCCTCTCTATCACAGCCACTTACCCTAGGCCCCAATCATTCAGCCAATCAGTGGGTCTGATGAGAGAAAACCCCATAGTCCGGTCAATCCATTAAGCGAAGTGCAATTAAGAATAGAATATATAGGCCTAGCTCAAGGCATATGAAATTGAGTTGTATGGTTTTCTTGCACAATATTGTGGAGGACTTGTTTGACGGCTTTGAAACCATATCAGATTTGAGTTTATCAAATATATTATAGGCTATATTGAAATGCCGATGGGAAAGGCACATCGAGTAATTTAGGGATTCAATATAGTGCAAAGTGTGCTGCATATTCTGAGCATTCTGCCATCCTCATTTAGCTTCTAAACAACAAACCTAGTCATATTTCAGGCTAATTGTCACGGGTGTTGTAAGAAGAGGCCAAGGTGCAGCGTGGTGAGCGTACTACTACTTTAATAGTAGATGTCGCCAACAAAACAATAAACAATACAAAACAAACCGTGAAGCTTAAGGCAATGTGCCATCAAAACAAAGTAACTTCCCACAAAGACAGGTGGAAAAAGGGCTACCTAAGTATGGTTCTCAATCAGAGACAAATGATAGACAGCTGCCTCTGATTGAGAACCACACCCGGCCAAACACAAAGAATAAGAAAACATAGAAATAAAGAAACCAGAATGCCCACCCTAGTCACACCCTGGCCTAACCAAATAGAGAATAAAAGCCTCTCTATGGTGTGACAGTACTCCCCCCCTCCAAAGGTGCGGACTCCGGCCCGCAAAACTGACTCTGATCGGGATAGTCCTCGTGGGCTTCCTTTACGGCTCTGGTACTGGTACTCTGGCACCCTTGTTGCGGGCCCCGGACTGGAGCCGTCGCTGGAGGCTCCGGACTGGAGGCCTTCGTTCCATGACTCCTCACTGGAGGCTTCGTGCCATGGATCATCACTGGAGGCTTCTTGCCATGGATCATCACTGGAGGCTTCGTGCCATGGATCATCACTGGAGGCTTCTTGCCATGGTAATCACTGGAGGCTTCGTGCCATGGATCATCACTGGAGGCTTCGTGCCATGGATCATCACTGGAGGCTTTGTGCCATGGATCATCACTGGAGGCTTCTTGCCATGGATCATCACTGGAGGCTTCGTGCCATGGATCATCAATGGAGGGAGGAGACGTATGGGCAGTGTGGTACGTTGAGCTGGCACAGGGTCACCAGGCTGGGAAGACATATGGGAGGATTAGTTCTAGGCGCAGGCACAGGACTCACCAGGCTGGAGAGACATACAGGAGGCCCTGTCCTAGGCAGAGGCACCGGATACACTGGGCCATGGAGGCTCACTGGAGGTCTTGAACGTAGAGCCTGCACAACCGGATGGTTATTTTCGCCCTGCAAATGCAGGGCGCAGGCACAGGATGCACTGGGCTGTGCAGACGCACCGGAGACACAGTGCGCAGAGCCGGCGCAGAGCCGGCGCAGTCCCGTCCCCCCCAAAAAATTGGGGGCTGCTCTCGGCTTCCTTGCCAGCCGCGTTCCCTCGTAACGCTGCCGCTCTGCTTTCGTCGCTGCCTCCGCCTTCCTCAATGCTTCCACCTGTTCCCATGGAAGGCGATCCCTTCCGGCCAGGATCTCCTCCCATGTCCAGGATCCCTTGCCGTTACAGGAATGTCTC
>NC_036840.1:2435533-2440647 GCF_002910315.2 Salvelinus sp. IW2-2015 | reverse complement strand
CACAAAGACAGGTGGAAAAAAGGGCTACCTAAGTATGGTTCTCAATCAGAGACAATGATAGACAGCTGCCTCTGATTGAGAACCACACCCGGCCAAACACAAAGAAATAGAAAACATAGAAATAAAGAAACCAGAATGCCCACCCTAGTCACACCCTGGCCTAACCAAAATAGAGAATAAAAGCCTCTCTATGGTGTGACAGTACTCCCCCCCTCCAAAGTGCGGACTCCGGCCGCAAAACCTGACTCTTGATCGGGATAGTCCTCGTGGGCTTCCTTACCGGCTCTGGTACTGGTACTCGGCACCCTTGTTGCGGGCCCCGGACTGGAGGCCGTCGCTGGAGGCTCCGGACTGGAGGCCTTCGTTCATGACTCCTCACTGGAGGCTTCGTGCCATGGATCTCACTGGAGGCTTCTTGCCATGGATCATCACTGGAGGCTTCGTGCCATGGATCATCACTGGAGGCTTCTTGCCATGGATCATCACTGGAGGCTTCGGCCATGGATCATCACTGGAGGCTTCGTGCCATGGATCATCACTGGAGGCTTTGTGCCATGGATCATCACTGGAGGCTTCTTGCCATGGATCATCACTGGAGGCTTCGTGCCATGGATCATCAATGGAGGGAGGAGACGTATGGGCAGTGTGGTACGTTGAGCTGGCACAGGGCTAACCAGGCTGGAAAGACATATGGGAGGATTAGTTCTAGGCGCAGGCACAGGACTCACCAGGCTGGAGAGACATACAGGAGGCCCTGTCCTAGGCAGAGGCACCGATACACTGGGCCATGGAGGCTCACTGGAGGTCTTGAACGTAGAGCCTGCACAACCGGATGGTTATTTTCGCCCTGCAAATGCAGGGCGCAGGCACAGGATGCACTGGGCTGTGCAGACGCACCGGAGACACAGTGCGCAGAGCCGGCGCAGAGCCGGCGCAGTCCCCGTCCCCCCAAAAAATTGGGGGCTGCCTCTCGGCTTCCTTGCCAGCCGCGTTCCCTCGTAACGCTGCGCTCTGCTTTCGTCGCTGCCTCCGCCTTCCTCAATGCTTCCACCTGTTCCCATGGAAGGCGATCCCTTCCGGCCAGGATCTCCTCCCATGTCCAGGATCCCTTGCCGTCAGGATGTCCTCCCTGTCCATTCGTCCTTTTTACCACAATGCTTGGTCCGTGGTGGTGGGAAGTTCTGTCACAGCTGTTGAAGAGAGGACCAAGGTGCAGCGTGGTCAGCGTACATTTTCTTTATTAAATCAAAATGACGCCCATGTCCATTCGTCCTTTTTACCACAATGCTTGGTCCGTTGGTGGTGGGAAGTTCTGTCACAGCTGTTGAAAGGAGAGGACCAAGGTGCAGCGTGGTCAGCGTACATTTTCTTTATTAAATCAAAATGACGCCGAACAAAACAATAAACACTACAAAAACAAACCGTGAAGCTCAAAGGCTATGTGCCATAAACAAAGTCAACTTCCCACAAAGACAGGTGGAAAAAAGGGCTACCTAAGTATGGTTCTCAATCAGAGACAACAGCTGCCTCTGATTGAGAACCACACCCGGCCAAACATAAAGAAATAGAAAACATAGAAATAAAGAAACTAGAATGCCCACCCTAGTCACACCCTGGCCTAACCAAAATAGAGAATAAAAGCCTCTCTATGGCCAGGGCYTGACACTAATAAACTGTGTTAGTGTTCTGACACAACGCCAACGAGAGGGATAGTATGTATTTTTATCTATCCACGTCTACGGCAGTTCAAGAACAATATTCCCTAGTGTCATCCAACAGGGCTGTCTAAATAGACAAGCAGGCCTTTAAATCTCCTTCTTGTTGCTTTGGCATAGCTATCTGCTCTGAGTGTCATTCAAAAGAAATGCTTGATGGTCTGATGAATCGTTCTCTGAGCTCACTGGCTGCCCAACAGAGGGCTGTAGGCACAGACTGAATCCTAACATCGTAATCTACCAGATAATTAACGTATCGCAGTATGGAATGTGATCTTGTTGATGCCTTTTCTCTGTGACCAAATAGGTGCCAAAGGAAAAAGGCATTAGACCTAGTTTTTCGGTATTTCCCCATTTTAAATGTGTTTTTGACAGGTAGGTAGAAATGGAAAGCACTTTGGTCAGCGCTGGGAACATTGGCTGCTCATGAACCTGATGTATATTACTGTCATGTCTACTCCCGTTGCCCCGCTCCGGTGCTCGACGTCGCCGGTTTACTAACCACCGGTCCTGGCAGCCCATCATTACACAAACCTGGCAACCSTCATTACGAACACCTACGCCCCATCATGAGGCACACCTGGACTCCATCACTACCCTGATTACTCCCCCTTTATCTGGCACTCCCTAGCATCACTCTTCAGGCAGTATTAATTCTGTGTTCATGTCCAGATGTGGCTCTTGTTTTGTATCACTCTGATGATGATGATGATGATGATGATGATGATGATGATGATGATGATGATCATCATCATTATTAATAATAAACTCACCACTTGCTTCCTGACTCCCAGAGTCATCGTTACAATTACAGCTGCCTGCAAAAGATACGCTGGAGGCGCTCCTATCTGGTCACCAGCTTTCATTCGTACATGAATAAATAAATAAAACAACGTTTGGAATATCAATCTATCATCTGTACGGCAAGAGATCTGCCGAATGCATCTAGATTCATGTGTGACCTATACATACAGCACTTCCATCCCTCGAAGTTAACAGAAAACATGGGTAGACAACCTATCTCAGGTATCAATGTTAAACTGGTATCAGTACCAGGAGCCAACTGTCAATCAGATWATCTGCAACATCCGCTGAGTGCAGAGTCTCCCATCTACACAAGCATGTAGAATACACTATCATATGTCCACACGGATTCCAGATGTCACCACCATGCACCTCATTGTTACACCCGAACACTTACACGTGTCATTCCATTTTCTGATTGCTTGGATTATTAGGCTGAGAGAMAAATTCTTCTAAAGCAGCGGGAGGGGAAAAAATATTTGAAAGCACTGTGCTAAGAGCGTGCAATGACCCATCACTGAATCCTGGCCTCTTTGCCTGTAGTGAACCATCACTGAATCCTGGCCTCTTTGCCTGTAGTGAACCATCACTGAATCCTGGCCTCTTTGCCTGTAGTGAACCATCACTGAAGCCTGGCCTCCTTGCCTGTTCGCTGCAGCCTCCCCCTCGTCATGCACAAAGCCAGTGCTTTTATTACTTCAGGGGTCACTGATAATGATCCTTTCATGACTCTGTCTCAGAATAGAGAGGGCTGCCACTTAACTGCTATTCGCTATCAAGCAGACATTATATATATTATATATTATATATGAGAGAGAGAGAGAGAGAGAGATCAGGTTCATTTCTGTACAATGTGCAGATTTTGGGCCTGTGACCGCGACAAAATCCTCCAATCTAAGTGTAAAACATGCATATTGAAAACACTGGGTAGTACCTTTGACTTTTCCTTTTAGATAACACAACGGTTGCTCAGAGGGATGGTTATAAAATTCAACCCCCCTAAGGAGTGCGTCATAGTTTCATGTAAATTGTATACAGGCTTGATGTCCATTTCTTTTCTCTCTTCCAACCCAGTCAATATGATAAGGAAGCAGTGTAACAATGCTCAAACTTGGGGCAGGGAACTGTTAGCTGGAGTTTGCTGGTAGTGGCCAACTCCCTCTCTCCCTTTTTCCCACGCATAGCACCGAGCGCTTAGCACCAGTTTATCAAACCAGCCACAGCATGAAAGTGTGACGGCGGGACGCTGGCAGATTAAAACCACACTCCGCTCCATCACTGCCAGAATAAATGKATWACTGAGTATAATAATATATATGATAATAATCATAACACCGGGTCACAGCCAGATGGAATAATCTCATTTCCTTACCTCACCCAAACAAACAATATTTCTTCCSCGACACTGCCCTTCTAAATGTCCTGCATTTTGTCCCAGCCTAGGTGCGCCCAGTGTGTTAGGCCATGATATTATCCATTTGTAACACTAACATTATGCCATATCTGAAAGACTGCAGTCAACCTGATTACTGACACTTGATAAGCATTTGTATTGGCTGGCTCCTGTAACCAATTTACTATTGAACGTTTCTCATACCTCTGTCATCTACGCCTGATGAGCCTAAACTCGCCTCCCTTCACGGCCAAAACATCTCCGCAATTACTGTTTGCTGTCAAGCCAATACAGCAATTGCTTTCATCCGGAGATAAGAGGGGAATGTGTTAATCAACCGCAGCCAAGACGAAAGCCCACCTTTAACCTACGCTTTGTTAGCCGTCTTCATTTGGAAATGATCAGATCAATAGGACCACCTAAGAGTTGYCTGCTCAGCCCTCCTCATCACATCGGCACTGAGCAGATTCAACACAGTCAGTCTCTACACTAGGCCCAATCATACAGCTACAGCCTGATGCTAATCTCCTAACGGGGACGAAGGCTCAGAGAGAGAGAGAGCCCTTATTAGGCTGATTAATCAGACCTCAAATGGGATTTCCTAATCAGATTATGAGAAAGCACAGCTAGCTAACCGGGGAGACGGAACGGCTAAGAGAGATGGAGAGTGAAAAAAAGTGCAGGGTTTTTATCAGGGTTTATCATTTATTAGGATTTTTTTTGCCTTGATTTAACTAGGAAAGTCAGTTAAGAACAAATTTTTATTTACAATGACGGCCTACCAAGAGGAAAAAGGCCTCCTGCGGAGACGGGGGCTGGGATTTAAAAAAAAAACACAAGACAACAACACAGCATGGGTGCAACACAACATGAAAACAACACGGTAGCAACACAACATGGCAGAAGCACAACATGGTAGCAGCACAAAACATGGTACAAACATTATTGGGCACAGACAACAGCACAAAGGGAAAGAAGGTATATACAACAATACATCACGTGAAGCAGCCACAACTGTCAGTAAAAGTGTCCATGATTGAGTCTTTGAATGAYGAGGTGGAGATAAAACTGTCCAGTTTGAGTGTTTTTTGCAGCTTGTTCCAGTCGCTAGGTGGAGCAAACTGAAAAGACGAGCGACCCAGGGATGTCAAATCAAAAGCACATTACATACATAGGAGAGGTTAGGGTTTTTACTTGGACTT
>NC_036840.1:2426569-2431442 GCF_002910315.2 Salvelinus sp. IW2-2015 | reverse complement strand
ACTTATCATACATAGGAGATGTTTAATTGCTGAGTTGCTGAGTTGCTGAGTTGTGCTCATGAGCAAGATCTCTCTGGCTGGAAAACCTCCTCATACGTATATCCAGTACATGGGGAAATTTACGGAGCGGCAGGTAGCCTAGTGGTTAAAGTGCTGGACTAGTAACTGAAAAGTTGCAAGATCGAATCCTTGAGCTGACGAGGTAAAAATCTGTCGTTCTGCCCCTGAATAAGGCAGTTAACCCACTGTTCCTAGGCTGTCATTGAAAATAAGAATTTGTTCTTAACTGACTTGCCAGGTAAAATAAAAAAAATCTGGTCATTTCTCACAGGCAATGCTGACAGTGCCCGTGTCTAACTGGGCTTAATTCTACTATCAGCATGTTTTTACACCTCACAGTTCCTCAGGGGGCGAGGATGGCTTGGGAACGGACCGCAGTCATACATGACTATCGACACCATATACTTTATATGTACATAGTTAACCTTACCTCATAGTTTCACATTGAGTATAACACATTACAAGAGAGTAGTTTGAGGCCTGACTCCTAAAATGTTGCAACTGCCCAAGCATTCATCACGCATAAACAAACAGAAATCCATATTTTCCTCTGCGAGGGGATCTATATTGAGTAAAAACCAAACTTCCTGGAAGTAAGTAGCTGGTGGCAGAAGCTACACTTCATTTGGCACAGCTCAACAGTGGACAAGGAGAAATCACGCTGAGACATGATGAGAGAATAAACAAGCCAATCAAAAACTCTAAAGCAAACCAACACAACCTAGGGAGCATTTTAAAGAATGCTAAATATCCATTACTCACCTCAAATTAAATATCTATACTTGTTTAATCTGCTCTTTTTTATTGGGGAGACATTTAATTCTCAAGCACCATTTGTTGTGTGGGGATAAGCAGGAATACCTGGAGTGCTGTGATTGAAACCGGTGAATATAAAAGTTGAAGGATTTCAACAGGTGCCTTAGTTTAGCATTTAGGTAAACAGGAAGCAATGCATCTCACAACTGCCCAGAATAGAGTGCAGTGTTTCACCTTGGCCCATTGAGGTTCTCAGCAGGAGTCATTCCTAGTGTAATGTGTGACTTTTAGCTTAAACGATGAACACGCAGAGCTTAGAGTGTCCCTGCACATTGTTAAAATGGTGCTGGAACTGACCCTGTGTATAGTTTGCTTACTTACTTWKTTGTGTTCTTCTTATTTCTTATTTGTATATCTTGTGTGTTTTTGTTCTACCTTGTTATTTTTAGTATGACATTGTTATTGATTACTGCATTGTTGAGTTTAGATCAGTGGTCACCAACCTTTTCTGAGTCAAGATCACTTTCTGAGTCAAAATGCAAGTCTATGCAACATTAACCAATTAAAAACAGTTKTGTAGCAATGAGGTTTGTGCAGTAGGCTATAGACCCAATACATTATCACTGCATATAGGCTAAGCTTGAATTTCCCTGCCAATGTTGTTCTTCACAGACCATTTTGAAACTGTATTTCAAAATGGTAGGTACATGATCACACTGGTAATAGATTATGTGTGGTATTACTTGTGAGGCACAGCTGAGTGAGCATAACAATGTGCTTATTTTTTTACTGGACTGATGGTCTGCACCTGATGGGTCCATCTGAGGAATGGAGGGAGCAGCAGAGAGGCTGCCTCTCACCAGACTTACCGTCCCTCCTCTCTCCCGCCCTCCGCTGAGAAAAGGGGACACAGTCTTCCAGCTGATGATGAAACTTAAGTCACACTATTACTTCTGCTTCATGCACCAATTCATGTTGTTACTCCTATGACCAGAGAAAGTGAAATATTCCTCGATATGTAAAAAGACACAAGGCACTAATAATAACAACCCGAGCTTATCGAAAGACTTTGCTACTCATTCATTACAGCTGCAGTGCTGGTTGTAGCGTGAGTGGAAGTAAGGAGAATGTCCATTTTATGGCTTATAACAGTGCTGAACGAAGTGTTGACAGTGCTGAATAACAACTTAAACWTMAACTTACTCATAATAACAGCAGCTCTTTGCTGTATTCGTTGTCTCTCTCTAGTCATGGTTTTAAAAGTTTTGAATTATCACACATTATCAACTTTGCTGCCTTCCAGGCTTCTTTTTACAGTCTATGGCATGAGGAAACTGTGCAGACACGGTGATATGAGCTATCTGATTGGCAAGCGGTAGGCCTATAGGTGCACTTGATTTGCTCAGTGGGCCTGCCGAGAAGGCAGAGTTCTACCTTCAGACACATGAAATGGTTGAAAATGGGAACACTTTGCCTTCCCGGCGCTAGGGCTGCTGAATCAAATACCATCAACACTGTGAATAGAATAAAAACAATGCAAGGCTTTATCATTGGGTTTTTTACAGAAATGTTTGGTGATCGACTAGGAATGTCTTGGCGATCGARCAATTGACTGGTTGGTGACCACTGAGTTAGAGCTAGCAAGAAAGGCATTTCACTGTACTTATGCATGTGTCATTAAAACTTTAAACTTGAATGAGGCATGTCATTTGTAATGTGTGACGCCTGTGTCGTTACCAGAGCTATACAGTGTACAGTATACACACAGCTATACCATATCAAATCACCTACACTAAAAGTTTCAACTCATTTACCTGCACATGGTTCCAGTCTTTTTTGCTCGTTCCCTTTTCAAACTAATCTGACCTGGTGAGTGGTGGTGCCCTATAGCAGCATTGCAGAACTATCTTTAGGTATACCAGCAAACACAGCTACTTCTYTTAGGATGACATTTCAACTTGATTGAAGTGAAAAGGTTACTTACTTGGAAATCAAGGTTGCAGACTTCTTTCAGGCAAATGGCAGAGTTGGAACATTTTCTTTACTCCATTGATGGTCTAAGAAAGAGAGAACTATTAGTTGGGATATATTACAAGCACAAAAGCGCAAAATTGTGCTCCAAGAAGTACAGTGAGTAGGCGAACACTTCGAAAGGCTTACAAAGTGCCTTTGAATTGCCCAGACAGTCTGAACGAAAATAAATACARGTATTGCATTTCTTTGTTCCTTTTGAAGCTTTCCCGGTAAACACTGGAACATCTAACAGCTAGCGTTCCTGGGGAGAGCGCATGTTATTACCATAAAGGAAACAAGATTAACTCTTTTTTTAAAGGGTCATTTTCATATTTTTTGCGTGTGAAGGAAGTYCTGCTATACTGTAAACACMTATATACATTACCGAATGTATTGTACAATAATAGATCATCTACCARCACACTATGTAAGAAAACTACTAAAATCATGTTTTTTRTAAGAAATATTAGGGATTATAGACTACAGATAAAATGGAAGTACCTCACAGTTCAGCTTGTCAACTTTTCTCTGTGTTTGACTGATTCTGTATCATTACACTGGTGGGTTGGCCTTGCCACCAATGGCTGAGACAGAAGTGAATTTAATCTCAAGAGACAAGGACTCTTTCATTCTGGTCAATTATAATTTTTCAGTTACCCTCATCTGAATCGCATTACAAAGAGTGGGATCAAAACCACAGTAATTTCTCTATGAATGATGGATCCTCATCTGGCTTTTGCAGAAAGGGCTGCATGCATTTGAATTAATCAGAATCTATCATCTCCCCCACCGGAGTAATAGGTCAATTGTGTTCAAAGCTTAAAAGTTAGAGAAAGAGAATTCTGCCTCTTTCATTTTTCATCACTTGTATTACCATGTTCAAAAGGGGCTACTGGCCTTTYTGAGGCAATGTGGTACTTCCATTGTCACATAAAACAGCTCTTAACGTCTATCATTTACAGGTCTCTGCCGATCACGTACTGTAGCCGCAGATGGGTCTGACTAATACGACAATGCAYCCTCCATTTTCCTCAGAGCTCATTTAGCTTGGAAAATGTCACATCATTTTCACAGCCCCATCTCAGAAAACAAGATAGGCTACTGATATGAAGTCTTTCCATCCAGCTCTTCTCCCCCCATGGATTGACCATTTCTCTTAATGTCCAGCCTTTTGCTTGCACTGTCTTGTTTCTTAGAGTTTGATCAATATCAGTTTGTAATGTTTGTTGTTTACCCTATCTTGACTGGGTGTTGCCAATGAATRTCCCCCCTCTCTCTTTTCTGCTCATCCTCTTACAAAGGAAAATTGGCAGAAGCATTACAGACTAACAGTGAAAGATAGGCTAATCCATCAAAAAACCTTTACTCTAAAGGATTATGTAAAAATGTTCCACCATTGGAACCTCACAGCTAATGTAACGGCATTGATATAAATGCTGACACTGTCATGAGAGGAAGCAATTACACTGTGTTCAGATCAGAGTTTCTGAAGTTATAGATTTTAAACTGCAACTATTGTAATTAACCAAATGTACCAGAAAACAWCCCTTAGTTCCTGTCTTCCTAGTCTTTCAGGCGGCTTCCTCAGACACTCTTAGAACCTCCTGACTTCGMCAGTGACTGTGAATAACTTCATTGATATGTTTGACAATGAAATGAGTCAATGATCTCCATTAGTAAAGATATCAGATTTCCGATATCAGATTTAGATATCAGATCAGATATCAGATTTTTTTCATCAGAGTAGTCTCCTGATGTTTGTTTAGACTTGCAGCAAGAAAGCTCTTCCAACAGGCTCTTCTGATACATTTGAGAAACCAGTTGTGCAGAAACATGCTTTGTCACAATGTACTTTTGTAGAAGAGAGACATTCCTTGCCGGCATTTCCTGAGGTCCCCTAAAACGTAATGTCTGATTGCTGCTCTATGCTCTTTCTTAGTTAATTTGACATAACYTACAAGTCCTAGTAGGACTCTAATCAGCAATCGATTTCTGCTGTTGCAATGTATGCTTTGTTCTGCATAAACTCAAAAAGCAAGACTGG
>NC_036840.1:2396899-2426556 GCF_002910315.2 Salvelinus sp. IW2-2015 | reverse complement strand
GTGCCATGGGTCCTCACTGAAGGCTTCATGCCATGGATCATCACTGGAGGCTTTGTGCCATGGAACATCACTGGAGGCTTCGTGCCATGGATCATCACTGGAGGCTTCATATCATGGATCATCACTGGAGTGAGGAGACGTATGGGCAGTCTGGTACGTGGAGCTGCCACAGGGCTCACCAGGCTGGGGAGACATACAGGAGGATTAGTTCTGGGCGCAGGCACAGGACTCACCAGGCTGGAGAGACATACAGGAGGCCCTGTCCTTGGCAGAAGCACCGGATACACTGGGCCGTGGAGGCGCACTGGAGGTCTCGAGCTTGGAGCCTGCACAACCCATCCTTGCTGGATGGTTATTCTCACCCCGCAAATGCTGGGCGCTGGCACAGGATGCACTGGGCTGTGCAGACGTACCGGAGACACAGTGCGCAGAGCCGGCGCAGGATATCCTGGGCCGTAGAGACGTACTGGCGGCCAGATGCGCTGAGCCGGCACCCTCCGACCTGGCTGGATGCCCACTCTAGCCCGGCCGATTCGGGGAGCTGGAAGGTAGCTCACCGGGCTGTGCACGCGCACTGGAGACACCGTGCGCTCCACCGCATAACACGGTGCCTGACCAGTACGACGCTCGCCACGGTAAGCACGGGGAGTTGGCTCAGATCTCCAACCTGACTCAGCCACACTCCCGGTGTGCCTCCCCCCTAAAAAAAAATATTGGGAGCCACCTTTCGGGCTTCCATGCTAGCCGTGTCCCTTCGTAACGCTGCCGTTCTGCTTTTGCTGCCTCCAGTTCCTCCCGTGGACGGCGATACTCCCCAGCCTGCCTCCAGGGTCCCTTACCGTCCAGGATTTCCTCCCAAGTCCATGAATCCTGAACACGCTGCTCCTCCTTACCAAGCTGCTTGGTCCGTTGGTGGTGGGAAGTTCTGTCACAGCCGTTGAATGAACTGGACCAAGGTGCAGTGTGGTGAGCGTACATTTTCTTTTATTTACATGAAATGACGCCGAACAAAACAATACACACTACAAAACAAACCGTGAAGCTAAAGGCTATGTGCCCTAAACAAAGTCAACTTCCCACAAAGACAGGTGGAAAAAAGGGRTACCTAAGTATGGTTCTCAATCAGAGACAACYATAGACAGCTGTCCCTGATTGAGAACCCTACCCGGCCAAAACATAGAAATACAAATAATAGAATATAGAATACCCACCCCAACTCACACCCTGACCAAACCAAAATAGAGACATAAACAGGATCTCTAAGGTCAGGGCGTAACAACAGCAGTCATTAGCTCAGAGTAAGGTCTTTTTWTTTAACAAATCAATTATCATTGCGCAAATAGGATACCTTCAATCAGTCTGCAATTAACTTTTTGTAACTGCTAATGAACCATGAATAAAGTTCAGTARCCTGCTTAGCAACAGCTATGCTCTGCATTTTTCATCATCAATTGGGTCAAGTCATGTCTCTCCAAAACCTTGTTTAGCACAAACCAATACTCTATAATGTATGTCAACGTGCTAAATGTCAAGCATGTTGACTGGGGATGGAAAGCCCAGAACAATGGAACTACCGGTAGCTGGTACATACATCTACACATGAATGAATGTGGACAGGTTYACATGATGTGTAGCGACAAGACGTGTTTCCTCACTGAAGTGTKACCTGTATGTCTTCGCTTCCTGTCTCTAACCCTCCTGGTGAAACCTCAGGCTGTTGGCATAGTAGGTAGTGAAAGGATCACATGTGTGAATTCTCATGGAGATTTCATGCCATGCCTGCTGTACACACGCAAGACTGTCKGGGCATTCAGGAAAGGTGCTGCTAGTACACCCCAAAGCAAGATGCAAACCAGGACGAAGTTCGTACGAATCAACTAAAGTAGAGCAAACAGCTAGGAGCTGAATACATCTGTTCAAAAGGAGAAACAGTKATGTTTAGCTAATTTTGGTTCTGTTGAATAACAGAAGTGGTAATCCTGTTGCCTGCTGTGTGCAAATCGGAAGTTAGATGTGCTCTTTCAGAGCAGGGTTCTTCTCTATTCTGAAGAAATGGTGTCGATGAAACAGGGTTGCAGTCAGAAGTGCAGAACTATCCAGGTCAAAGAACTGCCCATTTCAAGGCATTTCTGACCAGAGGCCACATTAACTCAGAACTGACATCACCYATTAACAGAATCAGATTTGACAGCAAGTTTCCTTCAGGCCGGGTCCCCTGACAAAGTCAGCACATTGACAAACAAAAATAACCTTAATCGGAGTCAGTGCTGCTGGGCCTTGATTTTTGATTGGCMCTGGGCTTTGTTTGACGAGATGCTGTGTTGGGCGCACTGTCTTGGCTCCTACCAATCCGCAAACCCAATTAGCCGTGTCTCGAAGGGCATGAGAGTGGGGTTCTACATGCCAAAGTCCGGCAGCCTGGTGGCTCTGGAGATTATGGGTTGTGCTGTCCATCAGAACACTGGGGAATGCAATTCTGCAGCCGAGGAGAAGAGAGAGCAAGAGAGCTGACGGGGGCTAACTTTGCAGCTGAGACCTTGTGTCTTCAAATTGCCAAAGTGCCGCATCATAGGTTCTTTTTGCATCCACATTCCTAATTAATAAGGCTGATTTTGTTCTGGCTTCACGGCTTATTGGTTTGTCCGTCCCTGTTGAAGAACTGTTTGCTTGTGGTCCCATGAAAACCTAAGACAAGACTATATCAACTTCATAAATACAGAGGCTGATCTTCCTCAGTGGAAAGTCCCTTGATCGTACTGCTTACCTGGCTCAATTATAGAATTTGCTCATACAACTCTGTTGCACTTCCTCCCCTGTGGCCGTTCATGTTTTAAAAGCAAACTATGTGATCATTGTCTAAGAAATCAGTCACTATTAGTAAACTCTGTGAACATAATTTAACAAAGCAGTAACCGTTTTGGACAGCTATTCCTGTAATGCAAATAAGTTGAGAGAAAAGTGGGAAACTGAAGTGTTTAATATACAGCATGATTAATTTATGACAGTGCCTGTGAAATATATAGTGGGGCTTCCGAGACTGAGAGCTAATTGGAGTTTGTTTTTGAGCAATTTTGAGAGGCTTGTTCTGACATTGTCAATGAGTATTAGGACATTCATAAGCACCTTTTTGAGAGGACTTGATCAAGAATACCTGGTATTGGTGAAAATATTTAACCGTTGTCTAAAGTGTCATAATGTTGGGTCAATAGAGCAAGAGTAATAAGCAATAAGCAATGTTGAGTGACTGATGGAAGCTGATTAACACACTATGCAGGCGTGTTAAGGTCAGGAGAGCAGACAATGTGAGAAATCCCATTAACAGGCTCTGAGGTACCGTGTGAATTCCATCTTCTTTTTGACTCTGTGCTAATAGCAACATGCGTGGCCAGGTTACATACAACCTGTCATGTATTAATCTATACTGAGGCTTTTGCATTGGGAGGGGAATGAGAGGTAATGACAGTAAAATGAAGCAGAGATAAGACCTACCTAAGTGATTTCTGTCACAATCACCCTCTCTGCTCCCACTTGTCCTGACATCGCCTCTCAAAGTCTTAGTGTCTGTGATTGCTGTGCATTGGGAATCTGATGCTTGGATCAAGGTTGTATTCCGTGGATTAGCATCCTTCAGCCTGTTTCATTTCKAGTTTGAGTCACACATCACACCCCACATGGCTTTGGGCTGGAGATTACTGCAGGTCAATGACCACAGAAAACCTTCATACATCAATGAATCTTGAACCGCAATTCCCACAACCCACTGTGAGGAAGCTAGACAGGTTGCAAGWGTGTGTCCTGGATTGTACCTGGCGGTAAGTAAATGAGTCAAGCTACAGTTCAAAAGGTGCGGTTCAGAGACAACTTGACCCTGCTGAAAAACTGCCAAGTAATGTGAACAGGGTAGTATGGTTATAGGTATTCCCTTTAACTATAGCACATTTTCCCTAGACCTATTCCTATGTGTTATACATCTATTCTATGTGACCTGTGAAAACGGGAGCAGCCAGGAAAGCAGGCAAGAACATACAGGTGAATGGAACAACCTGCTCAAGGACGATGTAGTTTGGCTTTGTCGTCAAGCTCTGCATCAAAGGAGAAAGGGAGAGGAAGAGGCTGAAAATACGAAAACAATGAAGTGGAACAAATCCAACAGGCCCATGCTTTATCTCCTTCCTTTCGTCTGCCTTTCCTTCCACTCCTGCTATCGTCCTCCATCTTAATGAGCAGCAGAGCTTTCCATCTACGGAGAGTGCAGGAGCAATACATCACAAGCAGGACACAGAGGGGGGACGGGGAGAGGACAGGACAGGAGCGTGGTGACGGCGATGCTGGCAGAACACTATACAGGGCAATTAAGATTGAGTAGACAGCCACGCTGATTCACAGAGAAGGAGTGAGAGTGACATCATGGCAAGGAGAATGACACAGACGTCCTGTGTTCTTTAAAGAGGAAGCCTATATWTTTTTTTAAAGTATTAATGCTATGGTGTGAATTTAAATGATTGCTGTTACTCTATTCAGTTTACAAGGTTAAGATTCCATTTGTGATCGAAGTAGGATAAACTCCATTATACTGATTATGTACAGTGCATTCAAAATGTATTCAGACCCCTTGACATTTCCACATTTTGTTACGTTACAGCCTTATTCTAAAATGGCTTAAATAGTTTTTTTCCCCTCATCAATCTACACACAATACCCCACAAAAACTGGATTTTAGACATTTTTGCAAATGTATTAAACATAAAAACTGAAATATCACATTTCCATAACAATTGAGACCCTTAACTCAGTACTTTCTTGAAGCATCTATTGGCAGTGATTACAGCCTCGAGTCTTCTTGGGTATGACGCTACAAGCTTGGCACAACAGTATTTCGGGAGTTTCTCCCATTCTTCTCTGCAGAATTCTCAAGCTCTGTCAGGTTGGATGGGGAAAGTTGCTGCACAGCTATTTTGAGTGGCCCACAGCTGGGCCTCAAGGACATTCAGAGACTTGTCCCAAAGCCACTCCTGCGTTGTCTTGGCTGTGTGCTTAAGATTGTTGTCCTGTTGGATGATAAAACTTCGCCCCAGTCGGAGGTCTTGAGTGCTCTGGAGCAGGTTTCTATCGAGGATCTCTCTGTACTTTGCTCCGTTCATCTTTCCCTCAATCCTGACTAGTCTCCCAGTCCCTGCCGCTGAAAAACATCCCCACAACATGATGCTGCCACCACCATGCTTCACCGTAGAGATAGTGCCAGGTTTCCTCCAGATGTGACGCTTGGCATTCAGGCCAAAGAGTTCAATCTTGGTTTCATCAGACCAGAGAATCTTGTTTCTCATGGTCTGAGAGTACTTTAGGTGCCTTTTGTCAAACTCCAAGCAGGCTGTCATGTGCCTTTAACGGTTGAGTGGCTTCCGTCTGGCCACTCTACCATTAAGGCCTGATTTGGTGGAGGGCTGCAGAGATGGTTGAACTTCTGGAAGGTTCTCCCATCTCCACAGAGGAACTCTGGAGCTCCATCCGGTTCTTGGTCACCTCCCTGAACGAGGCCCTTCTCCCCCGATTGCTCAGTTTCGCCGGCGGCCAGCGCTAGGAAGGGTCTTGGTGGTTCCAAACTTCTTCCATTTAAGAATGGAAAGGAAAGGAAAGGGGGATACTTAGTCAGTTGTACAACTGAATGCATTCAACTGAAATGTGTCTTCCGCATTTAACCCAACCCCTCTGAATCAGAGAGGTGCGGGGGGCTGCCTTAATCGACATCCACGTCTTCGACGCCCGGGGATGATGGAGGCCTCTGTGTTCTTGGGGACCTTCAATGCTGCAGAAATGCGTGCCTCGACACAATCCTGTCTCTGAGCTCTATGGACAATTCCTTCAACCTCATGGCTTGGTTTTTGCTCTGACATGCACCGTCAATTGTGGGACCTTATATGTGTGTGCCTTTCCAAATCTACAATCATGTTTCCACAGTCAAGTTGTAGAAACATCTCAAGGAGGATCAATGGAAACAGGATGCACCTGAGCTCAATTTCGAYTCTCATAGCAAAGGGCCTGAAAACTTATGTAAATAAGTTATTTATGTTTTTAAAAACCTGTTTTCACTTTGCCATTATTTTTTAAGTCTGAATACTTTCCGAATGCACTGTATGTGTGAGAGGACTCTGCTTGTGCTGTATGACAGTTAAATCATAGTACCTACCATGCAAGTTGACATCTAATAACACATTCTAGGAAAGACTGTCCCCTGAGTACCATGCTGAATCCAGTGTGCAATTCACTGTGCATTCTCAAATAACACTTGACTCATCCAATCACCGAGATGTCCTGGCTGTTCATATTGGCATAAACCCTAAAGTACTCCATGAGTCATGACTTTGGTATTTTGGTGCTGAGAGTAAAACCACTCAGACGAGGAATTTCGAATGGCCATAATCTACTAAAGGAAGCATTCCATCTTGACCTGAATGCATATCTCTTGTCCTTGTCTCTCCCATAAAGTGGATAGTGCATTGAGTCCTCCACATCCCACACATTATGAGACTGAACCATGCACTGTACAACAACTGACTGCACTCGTACAATAAGGGCTCATTACCCAAAGTCAATTGATGTCCTCAATGTAACACATTCAGAGAGAGAGAGGAAGAGATGAACTAATGCAGTGAAAAGGCGATGCACAGAATGAGACTAGAGTCGTTATAGATCCTCAAAACCACCATACTAACGATATCATACCAGTATTATCAACATTCAGCGACCAATATAAATAACATTTTTGTTCACACTTCCATTTCGCCAAATCATCACATTCCAAAGTCCTTACGTAAACTACATGACCAAAGGTATGTGGACACCTGCTCGTCGAACATATCGTTCCAAAATCATGGCCATTAATATGTGGTTGGTTCCCCCTTTGCTGTCATAACAGCCTCCGCTCTTCTGGGAAGGCTTTCCACATTGTCTGTGGGGACTTGCTTCCATTCAGTCACAGGGGCATTAGTGAGGTCGGGCACTGATGTTTGGCGATTAGGCCTGGCTCGCAGTCAGCGCTCCAATTCATCCCAAAGGTGTTTGATGGGGTTAAGGTCAGGGCTCTGTGTAGGCCAGTCAAGTTCTTCCATACCAATCTCAACAAACCATTTCTGTATGGACGTCGCTTTGTGCACAGGGGCATTGTCATGTTAAACAAGAAAGGGCCTTCTCCAAACTGTTGCCACAAAGATTGGAAGCACAGAATCACCTAGAATGTCATTGTATGCTGTAGCGTTAAGATTTCCCTTCACTGGAACAGGGCAGAAATTTGAAGAAGTGACTTGTTGGAAAGGTGGCATCTTATGACGGTGCCACGTTGAAAGTCACTGAATTCTTCAGCGTCCATTCTACTGACAATGTTTGTCTATGGAGATTGCATTGCTGTGTGCTTGATTCTATACACCTGTCATCAAAGGGTGTGGCTGAAATAGGCGAATCCCCTAATTTGAAGGGGTGTCCATATACAGTGGGGCAAAAAAGTATTTAGTCAGCCACCAATTGTGCAAGTTCTCCCACTTAAAACGATGAGAGAGGCCTGTAATTTTCATCATAGGTACACTTCAACTATGACAGACAAAATGAGAGAAAAAAATCCAGAAAATCACATTGTAGGATTTTTTATGAATTTATTTGCAAATTATGGTGGAAAATAAGTATTTGGTCACCTACAAACAAGCAAGATTTCTGGCTCTCACAGACCTGTAACTTCTTCTTTAAGAGGCTCCTCTGTCCTCCACTCGTTACCTGTATTAATGGCACCTGTTTGAACTTGTTATCAGTATAAAAGACACCTGTCCACAACCTCAAACAGTCACACTCCAAACTCCACTATGGCCAAGACCAAAGAGCTGTCAAAGGACACCAGAAACAAAATTGTAGACCTGCACCAGGCTGGGAAGACTGAATCTGCAATAGGTAAGCAGCTTGGTTTGAAGAAATCAACTGTGGGAGAATTATTAGGAAATGGAAGACATACAAGACCACTGATAATCTCCCTCGATCTGGGGCTCCACGCAAGATCTCACCCCTGGGGTCAAAATGATCACAAGAACGGTGAGCAAAAATCCCAGAACCACACGGGGGGACCTAGTGAATGACCTGCAGAGAGCTGGGACCAAAGTAACAAAGCCTACCATCAGTAACACACTACGCCGCCAGGGACTCAAATCCTGCAGTGCCAGACGTGTCCCCCTGCTTAAGCCAGTACATGTCCAGGCCCGTCTGAAGTTTGCTAGAGAGCATGGATGATCCAGAAGAAGATTGGGAGAATGTCATATGGTCAGATGAAACCAAAATATAACTTTTTGGTAAAATCTCAACTCGTCGTGTTTGGAGGACAAAGAATGCTGAGTTGCATCCAAAGAACACCATACCTACTGTGAAGCATGGGGGTGGAAACATCATGCTTTGGGGAAGTTTTTCTGCAAAGGGACCAGGACGACTGATCCGTGTAAAGGAAAGAATGAATGGGGCCATGTATCGTGAGATTTTGAGTGAAAACCTCCTTCCATCAGCAAGGGCATTGAAGATGAAACGTGCTGGGTCTTTCAGCATGACAATGATCCCAAACACACGCCCGGGCAACGAAGGAGTGGTTCGTAAGAAGCATTTCAAGGTCCTGGAGTGGCCTAGCCAGTCTCCAGATCTCAACCCCATAGAAAATCTTTGGAGGGAATTGAAAGTCCGTGTTGCCCAGCAACAGCCCCAAAACATCACTGCTCTAGAGGAGATCTGCATGGAGGAATGGGCCAAAATACCAGCAACAGTGTGTGAAAACCTTGTGAAGACTTACAGAAAACCTTTGACCTCTGTCATTGCCAACCAAAGGTTATAACAAAGTATTGAGATAAACTTTTGCTATTGACCAAATACTTATTTTCCACCATAATTTGCAAATAAATTCATAAAAAATCCTACAATGTGATTTTCTGGATTTTTTTTCTCATTTTGTCTGTCATAGTTGAAGTGTACCTATGATGAAAATTACAGGCCTCTCTCATCTTTTTAAGTGGGAGAACTTGCACAATTGGTGGCTGACTAAATACTTTTTTGCCCCACTGTACTTGTGTATATATAGTGTACTGTAGATTGCTCTATTCATAATCGCTGAAGACTTTGTTCATCAGATTGGAGGATGTGCTCCTTCACACCAGGTGTGATTCATTTCCATAATCTAATTACTGGACCAAATTGTTTCCATTAATTCCCTAATTCCATGTTGCTCCAAGTTTGTTCCCAGCATCTGTAAAAGATCCAGACACCTGTTCCTCTACCTGTACCCGTGAGACAGCTGGCTCTGGACCTTCACAGTAGAACATGGCATAATGGAACCAAGCTTTATAGAAGAGGCCTCAGCACAGGGCAGGGCCAATGGGTTATTTCTGCAACGTGATACGACTACTGAGCCACAAACACCCATGAGACAGAGAGTGGAGAGGCGGTGCAGCACCGTGTGAAAACCACAATGAGCCAGCGGCAGGCCCGCTCATTGCCATGCATAGTATGGATTGCTGTGGACAGCAGGAGAGTCCCCCTGCAGTATAAAAAAGGAAACGGGATATATTGTCATTCTCTACGGGAGCGTAGTACCTGGGAGATACGCTCAGCTGATGACAGTGGCCAKGTAGAGCGTTACATTACCAAGTGTAATGGGTTTCATGACCGTAGCCTCAGCCAAGCACAACACTGTAGTGATTCTGTTTTCCAGGATACCTCMGTCTTCTCRAATGAGGCTGAACCTAGCACTACATCTTGCTACATGCCACAGCAGGATTTACTTATCTTTCGATTCAAAAACTAATATTTGTTTTTTTGCCAGTCATTAGCACTGCCGGGAAGAATACTGCAAATATAGTGACAAGCTGATGGGATGTGTCTGTTTTTAGAGTGTTAGCCCATCAAGGTGTAACAGTGACAGTTACCATTGTGCACATTCTTTCCGTGCCATTACCCCCTCCCAAACATGATGCCTGTCCTGGCAGTTGTCGCCTACGGCACTCCAGCAGAGTGATGACCTGGCTGCCAGATGTTGGCGTTAATATGTCTGCCTGTTGATAATGAGCTATTTCAGGGGTGCCGCTACTGTCCTTGTAGCCCAGTGGAAAACATGGCACATCTTTCTGCCAACAATGACACCTGGGACATTTTCCACAGAGGATGAGCCAAAACAAGATTTAACTAGAGATAATAACTCTTACTTTCTGCCGTGTCAGAAGTCTTGCTGTGTTATGAAGTCTGAACATAGGCCTAATTTGACTTAAGTATCCCTGTTAGTACAGGTCTGCATTCTTTCAGTGCATAAACAATGGTTGTCCTAACCCCAAAAACATGGTATCTAGTTTAGATTTTATATGATCGCAAGAGTACTGAAAACGCACCGAACTTCACCAATAAACAAAGAATGGAAAGACTGCTAATTACTGCTCATCTAACACAGGAAACATACGTCCAGTGTTTTTCAGTTGCAGGTAAATTATGAACGCAGTAACATGTAGTGAAAGGCAATATTGGTAGCATTTGGTAGTAGCGTGATTGTGTTTGTCAAGTGGCGGCAGCCACGCGGGGGACACTCAATGTGACAGGAGGAAATTGACTCATCTGCTTGAGGACTTTTTTGTTGTCATTAGAATTTGGGCTGTGTGCATCTTGGTTTTCCATAGCAATTTTGCCAAATCACTGTGCGATATTTGACCTGGCTCAGAAACTGTTACCAAGTGAAAGTAGGCTAAGGGAATAGGTTATATTTCTCTTGTCCTTCATCTGACAAAAACAACTTTGCATATTCATACAGTCATACTGTGGTGATTTGCATAACTGGGTTAGGAAGGACTACATTAGTTAGTCCTATAGTTAGCTAATGCTTCATCTTCAGGAATGACCTATGAGTTGAACCTTTGCATTACATTGTCCAAGGTCTATTTTGTGGCATTTGCTAAGTTGTTCCTGTATAAAGAGCTCCTCCTCTAGTGCTGTAAATCAGCACAGCCCTATTGGTGGTGTGGTCTGACAGGATGACAGAGGTCGTACATGACACTGTCATTTTTCACAGATGGCGTTGGAGACTGCTGTAGAAAACTAGCCAGAATTTGAATAAGCACATATATGTGCATTCTTAGAGAGCCGTGCAGACAGGGGAGAGGAATAGAGGGCACCTTCCTTCTACTTGCCTCTTCCATTTTTGTGGTAATGCTGCAATTAGTTGGTTGTAATTTTGGGTAGTGCATGTGTGACATAACTCCACCAGTCCTATTTATGATATCATTCACTAAAATTCTACCTTTTTTTTTWATGTATTTGAAAAATATGTTTTTTTAATCAATTAGTATATTTGAGTTTAACCACAATATTTGTCTTATTATTCGTTCTGTCTTTTCAGGTGGATTAAACTGAAATTGCAACCAACTTTCTAAGGCTTGTTTAAAAAATAATGATATTTTGGAGATTATTTCCTTTTCAAACAACAGAAAGTGAGCAGGTGTAATCTGAATAAAGGYAAAAGGGCCATTCTTGAACATAGGATGAGACATTCCTACCAATTTACTAGAGAACCAGTTTGGATTTAAGTATAACGTTTGTATGACTGATGCCTTTAGTGAGAGGTCTAATGCTTTAATATTTAATAATTTCTGCCCTCCGAATTCATATTCGTTATATAAATAGGCCCTTTTCATTTTGTTTGGCTTGCCATTCCAAATAAAATAGAATATTTTTTGTTCATATATTTTAAAAAGCAGGTCACTAGGTGTAGGCAAAACCATAAGCAAATAGGTAAACTGTGAATTGACTAAAGAGTTAATCAAGGTGATTTTTCCACAAATAGACAGGTATTTTCCTTTCCATGGTAGCAACATCTTATCTATTTTTGCTAACTTTCTATAAACATGTATCGGAGTGAGATAATTTCCTTCCTTTGAGATTTGTATAACGAGTATGTCCACATCTCCGTCAGACAATTGAATTGGTAAACTACACGGTAATGTAAAATTAGCATTTTTTTTGTGATCCAATACGTAATATAGTACACTTAATCCAGAGAGGATAGGAAAAATATCTAGATCCTCTATGAGGCCGTGGAGAGATTCTAATTGTGGTTTTAAAACAAAACATGAATCATCAGCGTACAATGACACGTTAGTTTTTAAGCCACGGATTTCTAATCCCTTAATATTATTGTTTGATCTAATTTTAACAGCTAACATTTCGATGGCAATAATAATAGATATGCCGATAGTGGACAACCTTGTTTTATTCTCTAGATAGTTTAAAACTTTCTGAGATGTAGCCATTATTTATTATTTTAGGGTTACTATAAATAACTTTAACCCATTTTATAAGAGATTCCCCAAAATTGAAATATTCTAGGCATTTATATACAAACTCCAGTCATACTTTATCAAAAGCCTTTTCAAAATCAGCTATGAAAACCAGGCCTGGTGTCCCCAATATTTCATAGTATTCTATTGTTTCCAGTACTTGTCTTATATTATCTCCAATGTATCGTCCATGTAAAAAACCTGTCTGATTAGGATGAATAATATCTGACAATACTTTTTTAATTCTATGCACCAAGCATTTTGCTATGATTTTTGCATCACAACACTGAAGTGTAAGAGGTCTCCAATTTTTTAATTGGACTGGATCTTTATACAGTGGGGAGAACAAGTATTTGATACTGCCGATTTTGCAGGTTTTCCTACTTACAAAGCATGTATAGATCTGTAATTTTTATCATAGGTACACTTCAACTGTGAGAAACGGAATCTAAAATAAAAATCCAGAAAATCACATTGTATGATTTTTAAGTAATTAATTTGCATTTTATTGCATGACATAAGTATTTGATCACCTACCAACCAGTAAGAATTCCGGCTCTCACAGACCTGTTAGTTCTTCTTTAAGAAGCTCTCCTGTTCTCCACTCATCCCATACTTTTCCCACAAAACTTCATCTAAAATTGTTGAATGAGTTTCCTGTTAACAATAGATATTATGTTCCTTCTCTTTTAGCCAGGTAAATATTGATCGTTTTTTCTTAATATCTGTTAGGCCATTATAGTTGTAATTGGCTATACTTATTTCACCACTTATCATAATGAGACACAACTTTCAATTCTATTTATCAAAATATATGTTTGTAAATGTACCATTAAAAAGTAACATGATGATTGAGTGTCTGTATAGCTGTATCATGATATTATGAAGACAATTACCAGTTGGTCCGTGCATACTTTGAGTACACATCCTGGTAATCTGTCTGGCCCTGCGGCTTTGTGAATGTTGACATGTTTAAAGGTCTTGCTCACATCAGCTACGGTGAGCGTAATAGACACAGTCATCCAGAACAGCTGGTGTTCTCATGCATGCTTTGCTTGCCTCGAAGTGAGAATTAAAGGCATTTAGCTCATCTGGGAGGCTCGCGTCACTGTGTTTCTTCTTGTAGTCCGTAATATTTGTCAAGCCCTGCCACATCCAACGAGTGTCAGAGCCTGTGAAGTAGGATTCAATCTTAGCCCTGTATTGACGCMTTGCCTGTTTGATGGTTTGTCTGAGGACATAGCGGGATTTCTCATAAGCGTCCGGATTAGTGTACCGCTCCTTGAAAGCGGCAGCTCTAGCCTTTAGCTCGGTGCGGATACTGCCTGTAATCCATGGCTTCTGGTTGGGAAATGTACGTACAGTCACTGTGGGGACGACGTCGTCGATGCACTTATTGATGAAGCCGGTGACTGAGGTGGTATACTCCTCAATGCCACTGGATGAATCCCGGAACATATTCCAGTCTGTGCTATCAAAACAGTCCTGTAGCGTAGCATCCTCGTCATCTGACCACTCACTGGTACTTCCTGCTTTAGTTTATGCTTGTAAGCAGTAATCAGGAGGATACAATTATGGTCAGATTTGCCAAATGGAGGGCGAGGGAGAGCTTTGTATGRGTCTCTGTGTGTGCAGTAAAGGTGGTCTAGAGTTTCTTTTCCCTCTCTGGTTGCACATGTGACATGCTGGTAGAAATTAGGTAAATGGATTTAAGTTTGCCTGCATTAAAGTCCCCGGCCACTTGGAGTGCCACTTCTGGATGAGCATTTTCTTGTTTGCTTATGGCCTTATACAGCTCGTTGAGTGCGGTCTTAGTACCAGCATCGGTTTGTGGTGGTAAATAGACGGCTATGAATAATATAGATGAGAACTCTCTTGGTAGATAGTGTGGTCTACAGCTTATCATGAGTTATTCTAACTCAGGCGAGCAATACCTAGAGACTTCTTTAATATTTAACATTGCGCACCAGCAGTTATTGACAAATAGACACACACCCCCGCCCCTCGTCTTATCAGACGTAGCTGCTCTGTCCTGCCGCTACATGGAGAAGCCAGCCAGCTCTGTATTATCAGTGGCGTCGTTCAACCACGTCTCGGTGAAACATAAGATATTACAGTTTTTAATGTCCCGTTGGTATGACAGTCTTAATCATAGATCGTCCAGTTTGTTTTCCAATCATTGCACGTCGGCCAATAATACGGAGGGAAGTGGTGGTTTACCTACTCATCGGCAAAATCTTACAAGGCACCCCGTCCTCCTCCCCCTTTTCCTCCATCTTTTCTTCAAGCTGATGATGGAGATTTGGGCCATATATCCCTCGAGTCGGAAAACATCTTCATCCAGCACACGGTGAGTAATCGCTGTTCTGATATCCAGAAGCTCTTTTCGGTCATAAGAGACGGTTACAAAAAACAAAAACAAAAAAAAGCACAGCTGTTRAGGAGCCTGTAAAACGGCAGCCATCTCCTCCGGCGCCATGTTTCCTCAGCATGGAAATGTCTGAGCAGGTGTGACAAAGCATACAGTTCACAGGCGCCACTGAAGTGGCAGAGTGGACACAAAGCGCGAGGGGTTAATGGAGAGTTGACAAGCAGTAAATGACATTCAAGCCGGTGGAAAAACACTCTGGGGTGTGCAAACACTGCCTGCTGTCCTCTCCAGAGAACATTGATGGGCCATGTGGCAATGTACGTGTGTAGAAGATGGAAGTGTGTTGTCTGTGTGTGTGTGCGTACATGTGTGTGTGTCTGTGAGAGTTGTGTGTGTGTCTGTGAGTGTGTTGTGTCTGTGATGGTGTGTGTTGTGTGTGGTGGTGTGTGTGTGTGGTGTTGTGTGTGTGTGTGTGTGTGTGTGTGTGTGTGTGTGTGTGTGTGTGTGTGTGTGTGTGTGTGTGTGTGTGTGTGTGTGTGTGGTGTGTGTGTGTGTGCGCATGTGTGTGTGTGTTGTGCATGAAGAGCAGAGTAACCTTGATCCTCCCAGATAGTATGTGACACCTCCTCATCAGCTTGGGTCGGTCCCCACTGTGAGGGTTAACCGAATCATAAAAACACCTCTGCTCTCCCTCCATTGCTTCCATTACTTTAGATCACGTGTCAAACTCATTCCACAGAGGGCCGAGTGTCTGTGGGTTTTCGCTCCTCCCTTGTACTTGATTGATTAATTAAGGTCACCTATTAGTACGGAACTTACCTCACCTGGTTGTCTAGGTCTTCATTGAAAGGAAAGAACAAAAACCAGCAGACGCTAGGCTCTCCATGGGTTGAGTTTGACCCCCTGCTTTAGATGAAGCCTCTCTACTCCTTAGAAGACGAAGAGTCCACAACCTGACCTTTACATGCCACTTCCTAGAAATTACATTCATCCTGATTTACCACAAATGATACTTCCCCTATACCAGGTCTGTCAAAAATGGAAGAGGCAAGTAGAAGGGGAAACAAGTAAGGAACTTGTATGTCGGCCCTGTATTAAAGAACATAAATGGTTAAATAAAAGTGTGTTTAAAAACATATTCCAATTTCATTTAAGGACAAAAAAACTGACAGCTGTGCCATATAAATGGCAAAATACTTGGGAAGAGATTTTCGATGTACCCATTCCATGGCACATGGTTTATGAATTGATACGCYAAACAACGCCGGTTACAAAACTTCGAATTTTTCTATTGAAATTACTATACAAAATTCTTGCAACCAATAGAATGTTATATATATGGGCGATTCAATCTTCCCAGCTCTGCAGATTTTTGCTGTGAGGAGGCAGAGTCATTAGATCATTTATTTTGGTATTGTCCATATGTAGCTCGTTATTGGTCACAGGTCCAGGAATGGCTGAAGAATTGCAACATTTGCCTAGAACTAACGCTGCAGATAGCAATACTGGGTGATCTGAAAAGCCATAGTCAATCAATCAATAATATAATAATTATTTTAGCAAAAATGTACATTTTTTATTTACAATCTGTAGAAGCTATGAGGTTCAGTACTTTTGTCAAGCATCACAGCAGTTTGAAAAATATATGGCAAATAGAAATCCAAAATGGATGGTGTTGAAAGATAGATGGGAGGGGTTCAATGAAGCTGAAGGATGGGACTAATAACAAGATAACCAATGTAAAACATACGGGGTCTGTAAAATGTATATAGGTTCAGAAATTTTGTGAAATAGCACAGTTACAAAGAGAAATCAAACTGGATGGACATCAGAAATAGAGGAAGGACTAAAAACAAACAAAATATAACTATTGTAAAATAGATTGTGTCTGTAAAATGTGTATAAGATGTATAAACTGAAGGTAGAAGCCTAAGTGTTATTGTTTATTAGTTTACTCCAATTGGGGGAAGGGTGGTATATTCTAAAAAAAAGTATGGATGTCTATATAGGTATGTGTATGTATATATGTGTATATGTATGCATATGTGTATGTATATGGATATATATATTTACCCCAAAAATATATGGGCGATTGGAAATGATGCAGACAATTACATTGATGGAAGTAACAATCTTTACGCAATATTAAGCTGCTTCACCCCTTAATTTTTCTTTTTTTTAAGTGTCTTTCTTCACTGACATTTTCAACCTCACCCTGACCGAGTCTGTAATACCTACATGTTTCAAACAGACCACCATAGTCCCTGTGCCCAAGAAAGCGAAGGTAACCTAGACCCACTCCAATTCGCATACCGCCCTAACAGATCCACAGATGAGGCAATCTCAATCACACTCAATCACACTATGACTGCGTGGCCAAGCACGACTATAGGAAAAGGAGGGCCGAACAGGCCGCCATTAACATCGACGGGGCTGAAGTGGAGCGGATCGAGAGTTTCAAGTTCCTTGGTATCCACATCACCAACAAACTATCATGGTCCAAACACACCAAGACAGTTGTAAAGAGGGCACGACAACACCCTTTCCCCCTCAGGAGACTGAAAAGATTTGGCGTGGGTCTCCAAATTCCTCAAAATGTTCTACAGCTACACCATTGAGAGCATCCTGACTGGTTGCATCATCACCTGGTATGGCAGCTGCTCGGCATCTGACCGTAAGGCGCTACAGAGGCTACCCCAAAGCCATAAGACTGCTGAATAATTAATCAAATGACCACCCGGACTATTTACATTGACCCCTCCCCTTTGTTTTTACACTGCCTCTACTCGCTGTTTATTATCTATGCATAGTCACTTTACAAATTACCAATCCAAGCAATCCAAGCTTTTGTGAGTCTATCAATCAATGCTAGAACAGCTAGCCCCAAATTAGCATGGTCACGAAAGTCAGAAAAGCAATACAATTAATTGCTTACCTTTGATAATCTTCGGATGTTTGCACTCACGTGGAACTTCCGGCGGAACTTCCGGCGCCGAAAAGAGGCGCCGTTCCTTCACTTCGCGTTCCTTGGAAAATATGCAGTATTTTGTTTTTTTACGTGTTATTTCTTACATCGGTACCCCAGGTAATCTTAGGTTTCATTACATACAGTCGGGAGGAACTACTGAATATACGATTAACGTCAACTCATCATCGTTCCTACCAGGAATATGACTTTCCCGAAACGGAATCACAGTGGTTTTGGCCTTCCACCCAATACAATGGATCTGAATCCCAGCCGCGACCCTGTGCGACGCGGAAAAAGGGAAACGAGGCGTCTCGTGGTCAGTGCTTCGAAGACGGGCACATCGCGCTCCACTCCCTAGCATACTACTCGCCAATGTCCAGTCTCTTGACAATAAGGTTGATGAAACCGAGCACGGGTAGCATTCCAGAAGAGACATCAGGGATTGCAACGTGCTCTGCTTCACGGAAACATGGCTAACTCAAGGGACGCTAACGGAGTCGGTGCAGCCAGCTGGTTTCTTCATGCATCGCGCCGACAGAAACAAACATCTTCCGGTAAGAAGAGGGGCGGGGGGTATGCCTTATGATAACGAGAAGTGTGTGATCATCATAACAACACACAGGAACTCAAGTACATTCTGTTCACCTGATCTAGAACTCCTCACAATCAAATGTCAACCGCATTATCTACAAGGGAATTCTCTTCTATCATAATCACAGCGTATATATTCCCCCCAAGCAGACACATCGATGGCCTGAACGAACTTTATCTGACTCTTTGTAAACTGGAAACCACAACACCCTGAGGCTGCATTCATCGTAGCTGGGGATTTTACAAGGCTAATCTAAAAACAAAACTCCCTAAATTCATCAGCATATCGATTGTGCTACCAGGGCTGGAAAACACTAGACCATTGTATACTAATTTCCGCGACGCTTATAAGGCCCTCCCGCCCCCTTTCGGAAAGCTGACCACGACTCCATTTTGTTGATTCCAGCTACAAACAGAAACTCAAACAACAAGCTCCCGGCTCAGGTCTGTTCAACGCTGGTTCCGACCAATCTGATCCCAGCTTCAAGACTGCTTCGATCACGCGGATTGGAATATGTTCCGCATCGCGTCCAACAACAATATTGAGAATATGCTGATTCGGTGAGCGAGTTCATTAGGAAGTGCATTGACGATGTCGTACCCACAGCAACGATAAAAACATTCCCAAACCAGAAACCGTGGATTGACGGCAGCATTCGCGTGAAACTGAAAGCGCGAACCATGCTTTTAACCAGGGCAAGGTGACGGAAGCATGACCGAATACAAAACAGTGTAGCTATTCTCTCCGCAAGGCAATCAAACAGGCTAAGTCTCAGTACAGAGACAAAATCGAGTCGAAATTCAACAGCTCAGACACAAGAGGTATGTGGCAGGGTCTACAGTCAATCACGATTACAAAAAGAAAACCCGCCCGTCGAGGACAGGATGTCTTGCTCCCAGACAGGCTAAACAACTTTTTTGCCCGCTTTGAGGACAATACAGTGCCACTGACACGGCCCCTACCAAACCTGCGGGCTCTCCTTCACTGCAGCCGAGGTGAGTAAAACATTTAAACGTGTTAACCCTCGCAAGGCTGCAGGCCCAGACGGCATTCCCCAGCGCTGTCCTCAGAGCATGCGCAGACAGCTGGCTGGTGTGTTACGGACATATTCAATCAATCCTTATCCCAGTCTGCTGTTCCACATGCTTCAGAGGGCCACCATTGTTCCTGTTCCAAGAAAGCTAAGGTAACTGAGCTAAAACGACTACCGCCCCGTAGCACTCACTTCCGTCATCATGAAGTGCTTTGAGAGACTAGTCAAGGACAATATCACCTCCACCCCTACCGGACACCTAGACCCACTCAATTTGCTTACGCGACCCAATAGGTCCACAGACGACGCAATCGAAACCACACTGCACCGCCCCTAACCCATCTGGACAAGAGGAATACCCATGTGAGAATGCTGTTCATCGATTACAGCTCAGCATTTAACACCATAGTACCTCCAAACTCGTCATCAAGCTGAGACCCTGGGTCTCGACCCCGCCTGTGCAACTGGGTCCTGGACTTCCGACGGGCCGCCCCCAGGTGGTGAGGGTAGGTAACAACATCTCCACCCCGCTGATCCTCAACACTGGGCCCCACAAGGGTGCGTTCTGAGCCCTCTCCTGTATCCCTGTTCCCCCACGACTGCGTGGCATGCACGCCTCCAACTCAATCATCAAGTTTGCGGATGACACTACAGTGGTAGGCTTGATTACCAAACGACGAGACGGCCTACAGGGAGGAGGTGAGGGCCTCGGAGTGTGGTGTCAGGAAAATAACCTCACACTCCAACGTCAACAAAACAAGGAGATGATTGTGGACTTCAGGAACAGCAGAGGGAGCACCCCCTATCCACATCGACGGGTCAGTAGTGGAAAAGGTGGAAAGTTTTAAGTTCCTCGGTGTACACATCACGGACAAACATGAATTGGTCACACCACACAGACAGCGTTGTGAAGAAGGCGCAGCAGCGCTCTTCAACCTCAGGAGGCTGAAGAAATTCGGCTTGTCACCAAAAGCACTCACAAACTTCTACAGATGCACAATCGAGAGCATCTGTCGGCTGTATCACCGCCTGGTACGGCAACTGCTCCGCCCACAACCGTAAGGCTCTCCAGAGGGTAGTGAGGTCTGCAGAACGCATCACCAGGGGCAAACTACCTGCCCTCCAGGACACCTACACACCCGATGTCACAGGAAGGCCATAAAGATCATCAAGGACAACAACCACCCAAGCCACTGCCTGTTCACCCCGCTATCATCCAGAAGGCGAGGTCAGTACAGGTGCATCAAAGCAGGGACCGAAGAGACTGAAAAACAGCTTCTATCTCAAGGCCATCAGACTGTTAAACAGCCACCACTAACATTTAGCGGCCGCTGCCAACATACTGACTCAACTCCAGCCACTTTAAAAATGGGAATTGATGGAAATTATGTAAAAATGTACCACTAGCCACTTTAAAACAATGCCACTTAATACAATGTTTACATACCCTACATTACCCATCTCATATGTATATACTGTACTCTATATCATCTACTGCTCTTGCCATCTTTGTAATACATGTACCACTAGCCACTTAAACTATGCACATTTATGTTTACATACCCTACAGTCATCATCTCATATGTATATACCGTACTCTATACCATCTACTGCATCTGCCATGCCGTTCTGTACCACCACTCATTCATAATACTTTATGTACATATTCTTATCCCTTTACACTTGTGTGTGTGTGTAAGGTAGTAGTTGTGGAATGTTAGGTTAGATTACTGTTGGTTATTACTGCATTGTCGGAACTAGAAGCACAAGCATTTCGCTACACTCGCATTACATCTGCTAACCATGTGTATGTGACAATAAAATTTGATTTGATTTGATTTGAGACTCCCAGTTACACAATAAATGTTATTTTTGTTCGATAAATATTACTTTTATAACAAAAAAACGCCATTTTGGTTGCGCGTTATGTTCAGAAAAACCACAGCCTCGTTCCGGGCCTGAAAGGCAGAAAGAAAATTCCCAAACGTATCAGATTCAAAAGTATACAAAAATATTTATAATCATGCAATCACAAGTGAAATATACCAAACACAGCTTAGCTTGTTGTTAATCCACCTATCGTGTCAGATTTTGAAAATATGCTTTACAGCGAAAGCAATCCAAGCTTTTGTGAGTGTATCAATCAATGCTAGAACAGCTAGCCCCAAATTAGCATGGTCACGAAAGTCAGAAAAGCAATAAAATGAATCGCTTACCTTTGATAATCTTCGGATGTTTGCACTCACGAGACTCCCAGTTACACAATAAATTGTTATTTTGTTCGATAAATATACTTTTATAACAAAAAAACGCCATTTGGTTGCCGCGTAATGTTCAGAAAATACAGCCTCGTTCCGTTCAACGAAATATCAAAAAGTATCCGTAATGTTCGTAGAAACATGTCAAATGTTTTTTATAATCAATCCTCAGGTTGTTTTTAACATACAAATCAATAATATTTCAACCGAGCCGTAACCTATTCAATTAAAAGAGAAAAGAAAATGGAGAGCTACCCTCTCGCGCACAGGAACTAATCAAAGGAACCTGACTAGTTTTGAAAAATCTCGCTCATTTTTCAAAATAAAGCCTGAAATATGTCTAAAGCCTGGTCACAGCCTGAGGAAGCCATTGGAAAATGAATCTGGTTGATACCCCTTTAAATGGAAGAAAGACGGGAAATGAAACACAGATTTAAAAAAGAAAAAATCACTTCCGGGTTAGATTCCTCAGGTTTTCGCCTGCAAAATCTGTTTTGTTATACTCACAGACAATATTTTGACAGTTTTGTAAACTTTGGAGTGTTTTCTATCCTATCTGTAAATTATATGCATATTCTATGATCTGGACCTGAGAAATAGTCCGTTTACCTTGGGAACATTATTTAAAAAAATAAATAATAATGACCCCTAGCGTCTAGAAGTTTTAAGGATTTGTAAGTAAGCCTTTTATTGACAATTACTTGAAGTTGATGCAAAGGTCAATATTTGCAGTGGTGACCCTTTTTTTTCAAGACCTCTGCAATCCACCCTGGCATGCTGTCAATTAACTCTTGGGCCACATCCTGACTGAGGGCAGCCCGTTCTGCATAATCAACGCTTGGAGTTTGTCAGAATTTGTGGGTTTTTGTTTGTCCACCTGCCTCTTGAAGATTGACCACAAGTTCTCAATGGGATTAAGGTCTGGGGAGTTTCCTGGCCATGGACCCAAAATATTGATGTTTTGTTCCCCGAGCCACTTAGTTATCACTTTTGCCTTATGGCAGAGGTTGCTCCATCATGCTGGAAATGGCATTGTTCGTCACCAGACTGTTCCTGGATGAAGAAGTTGCTCTCGGAGGATGGGTTGGTACCATTCTTTATTCATGGCTGTGTTCTTAGGCAAAATTGTGAGTGAGCCCACTCCCTTGGCTGAGAAGCAACCCCACACATGAATGGTCTCAGGATACTTTACTGTTAGCATGACACAGGACTGATGGTAGCGCTCACCTTGTCTTCTCCGGACAAGCTTTTTTCCGGATACCCCAAACAATCGGATAGGGGATTCATCAGAGAAAACGACTTTACCCCAGTCCTCAGCAGTCCAATCCCTGTACCTTTTGCAGAATATCAGTCTGTCCCTGATGTTTATCTTGGAGAGAAGTGGCTTCTTTGCTGCCCTTCTTGACACCAGGCCATCCTCCAAAAGTCTTCGCCTCACTGTGCGTGCAGATGCACTCACCTGCCTGCTGCCATTCCTGAGCAAGCTCTGTACTGGTGTTGCCCCGATCCCGCAGCTGAATCAATTTTAGGAGACGGTCCTGGCGCTTGCTGGACTTTCTTGGGCGCCCTGAAGCCTTCTTCACAAGAATTGAACCGCTCTCCTTGAATTTCTTGATGATCCGATAAATGGTTGATTTAGGTGCAATCTTACTGGCAGCAATATCCTTGCCTGTGAAGCCCTTTTTGTACAAAGCAATGATGACGGCACGTGTTTCCTTGCAGGTAACCATGGCTGACAGAGGAAGAACAATGATTCCAAGCACCACCCTCCTTTTGAAGCTTCCAGTCTGTTTTTCAAACTCAATCAGCATGACAGAGTGATCTCCAGCCTTGTCCTCATCAACAGATCACACCTGTGTTAACGAGAGAATCACTGACATGATGTCAGCTGGTCCTTTTGTGGCAGGGCTGAAATGCAGTGGGAATGTTTTTGGGGGATTCAGTTAATTTGCATGGCAAAGAGGGACTTTGCAATTAATTGCAATTCATCTGATCACTCTTCATAACATTCTGGAGTATATGCAAATTGCCATCATACAAACTGAGGCAGCAGACTTTATGAAATTAATATTTGTGTCATTCTCAAAACTTTTGGCCACGACTGTACATACAGTAGACGTAATCCAGTGATTGAAGATTATAATCTTCATGAACGCATTCACAAACGTCTTTTTAATTTCCGATTATATTTTCTACGATGGCATCCACCAACTTGACAAGTTTACAGCCATTAAACTTCCAATGACTAACACCACAATGCTCCAATAGCCTATAGGAATCACAAACACAACATACTGACAGTTTATTGATGTGTGGGTGTATTCAATACCATCTCCCATTTTGCATGCACTTAACACACACTTAACACGCCAACATTTACCTAACCAGGTGGTCAACCTCACAGCGGCAGTTGAAAATCCACAGGAGCTCAGCTGAGATGAAAGATCAACATTTCATCTGTAAACAATTCCAAAACACTTTCATTCAAATGGGTTTGTACAGACAATAGGGCACGGACACAACGCCTAGTACAGTCTAAATGCTGTTCTGACTGATTTTCACATCATAACATTTTCAGGTGTGTGTGTACACATTGGTGATTTGAGCAACATGTATTCTGATTCTGACATTCTTTCCACTAAAAGACAACTTTGATCCTAAGACAACCACTTTAGATAGATTTGCAGACATTCAATATCAGCATTTATTTCCCCATGACTAACTGCACTGGAATCAGCCTGCCCTTAAGCTCCGCAGCATTAGTAACTAACCTGATATGTTCTGCCTGGAACAGACCCATGTAATACCACTGAGAGGAGTGTTGAACGTTATTGATCGTGGGGGGAGGGGGGGGGCGTGGTAGTGGGCGTGACCAGTGGTGATGTCTCTGACCGAACATATTTGAGGCCGTCCTCTTGGCCGCAGAGACTTGTTTTAAAGCTTATTTCCTGCAATTCTATACAATTTGCCACGGCTTCTGTCATGTACTTATGCTATCTGAGTGACTCAAACATTATAACAAAATTAATGGGGTTCTCCCCGACTTTAATTTGAGAGATTGTTAGTTCTCATTATCTGTTTTTCTACATACTTTATATCTGATTTTAGTCATTTAAGTGTACACTAAAAACGTTTTACTATCCCGGAAATAATTTTCGGCTGTGGTGCAGCGAGGAAGGCCTGTATATTCCAGGCATGCCTCGCCACAAACAGCGCAGTAAACAAAGGCCTTAACCCTGTGTATTCCCATGGAGGGCAGGCAATAAAAACGCATCTAATCATCTGAAACAGGGGGTAACTGCCCTGGGCTTTACCTTGAATCAGTGCTCGGAGATGGGAATGAGAATCTGTACTCTGGGGAGTCAGCGTAATGCAGCACTTTAAGTGCAGCTAAATAACCCGTTCCCCTGTAATCACATTCCCTTGCATGTTTTATACTGAATCAAGATTAAATTATGTTTGTATGTCTCCCAAGACATAGGTGAAGTCAGAATATCACTTGTGAATCTAACAAATGGGACCTGGAAAGTATGCCTAAAAAAAACATTTTGGTCAAAAACGATCAGTTTGATTTATTAGATTTCGGAGAAAAAAAAATATTTTCGTTTTGCATACTGGTGATCTGACTTGTTAGACAGTAAAGAGAAAGGGAAGGATACCCACACAAATACAGAAAATGGGAGAAGTTGGCCCTCCCTGCCTCCCAAAGGGCACAGGCAATTTTCAGCTCTAGTGATCCAGCTCCAGGAGCAGCAAAGTCCAATGGTGGAACAATACTCAACTAATTTATTCACACATCCACCCCACAGTGGCAACTGACTCTCCTTGGCATTTTTTTAAAACATACTAAACATGGGGAAATGGGGACAGTGGAAATCAATGACATGGGAGATGGGACTACACCACAAATCACAGGATGGCAATACAACTATAGATATATTCATAAGATAATCTAACATAAAAAATATGTTTTAGCCAAGGAGAAAACAGTGTACATGACAGGGCAATAGAAAACAAAGTCAACGACTGCAGGGGAGATGTCATTATTCACCTCACAGGCTTTAATGGCATCATTATCTCCCTGTCACGTTTTGTGTCTCAGCACCAATCGCTGAGGGATATAGAGTGAGTTCAGAAATGATTGACACCCTTGATAAAGATGAGCAATAGACTGTATAAAATAAAGATTTAAAATACTGAGCTATATTGTYTGCTGAAAACAATGGAGAAATGAATCAGGAATAATGTGAGTGAGAAAGTTACACAGGGTCAAAGATCATACCCCCAAGACATACTAACCTCCCCTGTTATTGGTAATGGTGAGAAGTGAGCATGTGTCGTGACTCGGGGGTTGGATGTAACTCTCACTCCTGTTGAGCTACAGCTACTTCTGGGTGGGAGGGAGCAAGAGTCCATAAAGGCTGGAATTCATTGTGAAAATCTGAAAAACAGGAAGGAGAGGGCCAAGCAGCTCCGCCCGCGGTCAGCCAGGGATTGCAGCATCAGCAGGCTTACTTCCATTGTCAGCACCTTCACCTTCACCCAAAAGTGGAGCCGGGGGAATTACCAGAACGGGGGTGTGTGCAGTGAAACGTGAACTTCCACTAACCCCCTTATTTGAAGTCCTTCTGGAAGAAGACAATAACAACGAGGACTGGGGGTTTGGAGAGTCCATTATGGACCAGATGTTACCAGTTTTAAGGGAGTGATTGAATGAGTGGAAATGACAGTATTGTATGAATTTGATGTAACCGGTTTGTGGGGAGGAGTGTGTAATGGAGGCTTGAATATATAAGTCTTTGCAGGTTAGAAGAGGTCTGCTTTCTTTGTTTCAGAGACAATTTTTTGGACCTAAATGATTTACTGTTGGTTTTTTTTCACTTTTCGGGAACACTGTTGTTGGGGGCTGAGCCTTTTTCTGAATTCTTCTAAGACATCAGTTAGAGGTAAGCCTCCGTTCTTTTACCCACACGGGCATGGTCAAATAATTAGTATGTTTCTTTAGGAGGAACAGGATTGGGTTGGATACCTTAGGATTGGCTAGGGTATCCATAGGACAAGTAGACTGATTGTAAAGGGCTTTGCTTAAATAAAAAGAGGGGGTGGATTTCATCTTGCGGGCCACTGACCAAAATAAAACAGAGGGCTTCCTCTCTTTGTTAACGTGTGGGCCCATGCTTGGGMTGTGTATAGCAATGTCTAGGATGTTAGGCTAAGGCATGACACGGTGACTATACCATTTAGTCTCATGGGACTTAGGCATGACACGGTGACTATACCATTTAGTCTCAGTCTCGTGGGACTAAGGCATGACACGGTGACTATACCATTTAGTCTCAGTCTTGTGGGACTAAGGCATGACACGGTGACTATACCATTTAGTCTCGTGGGACTAAGGCATGACACGGTGACTATACCATTTAGTCTCGTGGCCCTGGGTTAAAGAGCGCCCCAGCTGTTGTGAATGTCAGTCTGGTGAGGCTGTATAATTGAAGAGGTAAAAGGATTGAAAGGATTGTATTGTTGTCTTGCTGTCATTCAGGGTGGTTGTTATTATTCGTTGAGTGAGGGTTCAAGGTTTGTAGGAGTGATTGAAAGGAGTGTCATATGTCGTGGAGATTTTAGAGGTTTTTTCAGTCCATGTTTCTTTTACTTGTGATGTGTGCTGTTCCAGGAATGGGGGTTAAATACCAATAATTACAGGCATTGCCTTATTGAAGTTAATAAGGGCTACTCGATGTTAGAGTCTAATTCTCTACGTGTGTGTGGTGTGTGTCGTGTGTGTGTGTGTGTTGTGTGTGTGTGTGTGTGTGTGTGTGTGTGTGGTGTGTTGTGTGTGTGTGTGTGTGGTGTGTGTGTGTGTGGTGTGTGTGTTGTGTGTTGTGTGTGTGTGTGTGTGTGTGGTGTGTGTGTGTGAGAGTGTGGTGTGTGTGTGTGTTTGTGTTGTGTGTGGTGTGTGTGTGTGTGTGTGTTGTGTGGTGTGTGTGTGGGTGTGTGTGTGTGTGTGTGTGTGTGTTGTTGTGTGTGTGGTGGTGTGTGTGTGTGTGTGTTTGAAAGTGTGAGTGTGGTGTGTTGTGTGTGAGTGTGAGTGTGTGCGAGGTGTTTAAGCTTATTTAATATAACAACAAAGATTTGAACAACTTGGGGACATTTTGTTAGTCCCGCAGCGAGGTCAAATGCATTTCTGGGGTTTAGGGTTATGGTTTAGAATTAGGGGTTATGGTTAGATAGTGGCAGGTCACACCATACCCAAAGCCTGGCATTGCCGCATCGGCCAAAATTGATTTTGTGCCCCCAAACGGATGCAAAGACACGCAGGTGTAAATAGACAAGACTAGACTCTGTACCATTACATTAATTTGTGGACAGGTAAAGAGTGATTAAATGTTTATGGCAATTTTAGCTAGCGTGTTTGCTGTTGCTACTAATTTGTGTCTGGATATAAACGTTGGCTGTGTTATTTTTGACCTGAAATGCACAAGGTTCCGTCTACTCCACAGGTTTGCCACACGATCAAACAAAGTGCAACGCGAAGTGCGTGTTTAGTCATCGCCTCTCTCCACGTGGTCCTTTCCCCCCCCGACCCGCTGTGTTCTCTTTGGAGCTCATTATTGTAGGTTTGTTAGTATAGCTCGTGCATGACGGACCAAGTGACCGAGCTCAGGTTCAAGTGCTTTTACAATCGACCCGCGTGGTGGGGGGTATAGGACGCAATGAGGAGATGGCACCGTGGGTATCGTGCTTCTAATAAACCAATGAGGAGAATGGAGAGGCAGGACTTGCAGGACAAGTGAAAAGCACGTGTTTCACGTCACAAATAAAACTGACTCTCGTATTTCTAAGGCTTGGGGACGCGACGCGTCGTTTTGTGGTTTGCGCATGCGAGCAGTGGCGGCATGCAAGTAAGTGTGAATAGACATGTGATGGTTTACATTATTTTGCAACGAGCGCAACTGCGTACCGTGGAAGCGGGTTGGTCAGCATGTTAGGGTTGAGGAGCTGAGGGGTTAAGAGTTAGGGTATGGTTTTTTGGAGGGTAAGGTTAGGGTTGTAGAGTTAGGGTTAGGATAAGAGTAATGGTGTATGGGTTAGTTTTAAGTTTTAGGTTAGGGGTTAGGTGGAAATAAGGATATGAAGATTTGGATCTGATTTTGGGTCAGCTGCAGAGGTGATTCTACGTAGGTGTGGTCATATGCTGTGTGGTGGTGTTGTGTGTGTGTGTGGTGTTTGGTGTGTGTGTGTGTGTGTGTGTGTGTGTTGTGATTGGTGTGTGTGGTGTGTGGTGTGTGTGTGGTGTGTGTGTGTGTTGGTGTGTGTGTGTGGTGGTGTGTGTTGTGTGGTGTGTGTGTGTGTGGTGTGGTGTTGTGTGTGTTGTCTATACACACTGAATAGTAGAATATAGATGAAGTCTGTACGTGTTATGGTATGGTCTGTTTTTAGATGAGATCTACAGTCTAATGACGTTAGAAATAATACGATACTAGATATTCCATGGTTTTGTGCCATACTGTTTGTGTCCATACACGTTCGTCGCACACCGTAGTGCTGTTTTTCAACACAGATCCATTTTATCTCTGACATGCTAATGTATTCCAATTTAAGTACATATGAATATAACGCAGCATGCGGAGTGGTCGCCACGTTGGTTGCTAGGGGGGTTAACAAAAATAGACACAGGCATGAGCAACTTGGTGCCCTTTAGAGAGCAGGCTCCTTAAGAGGAGATAGGTGGACAGGCCTTAATGGAAACTCCACCATGAGCCTGATCAATTATATAATGATGGAACACCTACTGGGATTAAGATTGGCCGTTACGCGCTCGGTTTACACGAGCCCTCCCTCCCGTCCCACTTAGTGTCCCACTTGCTCCTGATCCCGGTTATGTGTGACTGTTGACGTCCCTATATCAGGCATTGTTTAAAGGCCTGTGAAACATAAGGAACAACATATTTACATTTACTATCTATCTTCCTCTCCCTCTCCTTCTCCCTCTCCCTCTATCTCCTTCTGTCTCTCTTCTCCTGACTCCTCCCTCTCATCTGGTGCTGCTGGTCTTCCTCTCTTGCATCGTCGGTCTGTCTAGTTCTCTCTCTTTTGCGTTCCTGC